>NW_020697751.1:0-3552 GCF_002925995.2 Terrapene triunguis | reverse complement strand
TTGACTGTGTGCTGTGTGAAGAAGAACTTCCTTTTATTTGTTTTAAACCTGCTGCCTATTAATTTCATTTGGTGACCCCTAGTTCTTGTATTATGAGAATAAGTAAATAACTTTTCCTTCTCTACTTTTTCCACATCACTCATGATTTTAAATACCTCTATCATATCCCCCCTTAGTCTCCTCTTTTCCAAGCTGAAAAGTCCTAGCCTCTTTAATCTCTCCTCATATGGGACCCATTCCAAACCCCATTTTATTTGCTCTTCTCTGAACCTTTTCTAGTGCCAGTATATCTTTTTTGAGATGAGGAGACCACATCTGTATGCAGTATTCAAGATGTGGGTGTACCATCGATTTATTTAAGGGCAATAATATATTCTCCGTCTTATTCTCTATTCCCTTTTTAATGATTCCTAACATCCTGTTTGCTTTTTTGACCGCTTCTGCACACTGCAAGGACACCTTCAGATAACTATCCACGATGACTCCAAGATCTTTTTCCTGATTTCTTGTAGCTAAATTAGCCCCCATCATATTCTATGAATAGTTGGGGTTATTTTTCCCAATGTGCATTATTTTACATTTATACGCATTAAATTTCATTTGCCATTTTGTTGCCCAATCACTTAGTTTTGTGAGATCTTTTTGAAGTTCTTCACAGTCTGCTTTGGTCTTAACTATCTTGAGCAGTTTATTATCATCTGTAAACTTTGCCACCTCACTTTTTACCCCTTTCTCCAGATCATTTATGAATAAGTTGAATAGGATAGGTCCTAGGACTGACCCTTGGGAAATACCACTAGTTACCTCTCTCCATTCGGAGAATTTACCATTAATTCCTACCCTTTGTTTGGGGGGAGGAATAGCTCAGTGGTTTGAGCACTGACCTGTTAAACCCAGGGTTGTGAGTTAAATCTTTGAGGGGGCCACTTGGGGATCTGGGGCAAAAATCTGTCAGGGGTTTGGTCTTGCTTTGAGCAGGGGGTTGGACTAGATGACCTCCTGAGGTCCCTTCCAACCCTGGTATTCGATAATTCCCTGTCTTTTAACCAGTTCCCAATCCATGAAAGGACCTTCTCTTTTATCCCATGACAAATTATTTTACGTAAGAGCCTTTGGTGAGGGACCTTGTCAAAGGCTTTCTGGAAAACTAAGTACACTATGTCCACTGGATCCCCCTTGTCCACATGTTTGTTGACCCCTTCAAAGAAATCTAATAGATTAGTAAGACATAATTTCCCTTTACAGAAACCATGTTGACTTTTGCCCAACAATTTATGTTCTTCTAGGTGTCTGACAATTTTATTCTTAACTATTGTTTCGACTAATTTGCCTGGTACCGATGTTAGACTTACCGGTCTGTAATTGCCGGGATCACCTCTAGAGCCCTTTTTAAATATTGGTGTTACATTAGCTATCTTCCAGTCATTGGGTACAGAAGCCGATTTAAACGACAGGTTACAAACCATAGTTAATAGTTCCGCAACTTCACCTTTGAGTTCTTTCAGAACTCTTGGGTGAATGCCATCTGGTCCCGGTGACTTGTTACTGTTAAGTTTATCAGTTAATTCCCCAACCTCCTCTAGTGACACTTCAATCTGTGACCGTTCCTCAGATTTCTCACCTACAAAAGACGTATCAGGTTTGGGAATCTCCCTAACATCCTTAGCAGTGAAGACTGAAGCAAAGAATTTGTTTTTTCTCCGCAATGACTTTATCGAATTGAAGCGCTCCTTTTGTATCTCGATCATTAAGGGGCCCCACTGGTTGTTTATCAGGCTTCCTTCTTCTGATGTACTTAAAAAACATTTTGTTATTACCTTTGGAGTTTTTGGCTAGCCGTTCTTCAAACGCCTCTTTGGCTTTTCTTATTATATTTTTACTCTTAATTTGGCAGTGTTTATGCTCATTTCTATTTGCCTCACTAGGATTTGACTTCCACTTTTTAAAGGAAGTCTTTTTGTCTCTCACTGCTTCTTTTTCATGCTTGTTAAGCCACGGTGGCTCTTTTTTAGTTCTTTCACTGTGTTTCTTAATTTGTGGTATACATTTAAGTTGGGCCTCTATTATGGTGTCTTTAAAAATTGCCCATGCAGCTTGCAGGGATTTCACTTTAGTCATAGTACCTTTTAATGTCTGTTTAACTAACCTCCTCATTTCTGCATAGTTCCCCTTTTTGAAATTAAATGCCACAGTGTTGGGCTTTTGAGATGTTCTTCCCACCACAGGGATGTTACATGTTATTATATTATGGTCACTATTTCCAAACAGTCTTGTTATAGTTACTTCTTGGACC
Organism: Terrapene triunguis; assembly: GCF_002925995.2. Classification (NCBI taxonomy): domain Eukaryota; kingdom Metazoa; phylum Chordata; order Testudines; family Emydidae; genus Terrapene; species Terrapene triunguis. The sequence goes on along the minus strand of NW_020697751.1, from coordinate 1,259 downwards.
AACTCTTCCGCTCCACTCAGGACTAAATCTAGAGTTGCCTCTACTCTTGTGGGTTCCCATATCAGCTGCTCCAAGAAGCAGTCATTAAAAGTATCGAGAAATTTTGTCTCTGCATTTCGTCTTGAGGTGACATGTTCCCAGTCAATATGGGGATAATTGAAATCCCCCACTATTATTGAGTTCTTAATTTTGATAGCCTCTCTAATTTCCCTTAGCATGTCATCATCATTATCACTGTCCTGGTCAGGAGGTCGATAATAGATCCCTAATGTTATATTCTTATTAGAGAATGAACTTACTATCCATAGAGATTCTATGGAGCATGTGGATTCACTTAAGATTTTTACTTCCTTTGATTCTACATTTTCTTTCCCATATAGTGCCACTCCCTCCTCCCCCGCACGACCTGTTCTGTCCTTCTGATATATTTTCTACCCCGGAATGATTGTGTCCCATTGATTGCTCTCAGTCCACCAGGTTTTTGTGATGCCTAATATATCAATATCCTCCTTTAACAGGGGGCACTCTAGCTCACCCATCTTATTATTTAGACTTCTAGCTTCTAGTGTACAAGCACTTTAAAAACTTGTCACTGTTTATCTGTCTGCCCTTTTCTGATGTGACCACGGTCTCTCTGTCGGTAAGTGACCACATGACAACGGGGAAAGGGAGTCACGGTCTTGCAGGGCCTGTTCACTGGGGCAGAGTGGAAAGGAATTTGCTGGGTTGCAACCTGGAACTGGGGACCGCCAAGCCCTCTCGCATACCAATCTGGGCCCCCTCACACTGTGAGGATGTGACAAGCTGCAATCCTCTCAGGTCTTGCACTTACACAGCTTTACACATAGAGGGACACACCTAGGTGCTGAAATTACCCCTGTCTTGTTAAGCCACACACTAGCCTGCTGCAACACAGACCCAGGGTCTGGGCCATGCTCCCAAACCTGAAGGCTTTAGTTGAAAACTGCTCAGCAGGTTACCTGTCTCCAGCACCCAGACACCCAGTTTCCAATGAGATCCAAACCTCAAATAAATCCGTTTTACTCTGTATAAAGCTTATACAGGGTAAACTCATAAATTGTCATCCCTCTTTTAATTGAAGGATCTTCAAAACACCTAGCAAAGGAAAGTCTCTATGAATATATCGCTATTATACTGATAGGTAAACTGAGGCATGGGGAGAGATGTCCTTGGCTAACGTCTCACAGAGAATGACAGACAGAAATGCTGGGTCCTGTTTTCCCTGATGTTACCACAGT
>NW_020697750.1:0-4837 GCF_002925995.2 Terrapene triunguis | reverse complement strand
GAAGACAGTAGCAACAGCAGCAAAGAGGAAGCTGCTGCTGACAGGCTCCCAACCATGGGATAGGTTCCCACTTCCCTGTTTGCTTGCTTCAAGAATCCAGGAAGCCAGCCTGAATTCTTTCAGGAGAGATTAGGCAATAGCTGCTGAGTACTGGTATCTCCTGTGCTGTAAGCCTCTTAGAGGAAAGACACACTCTTCTCCCCAGCAAGGAGTTTTGGGACAGGCCTTGTCTCTTTTTTGCATTTGGGGCCACAAGTGGCCAACCTAAAAGGTGAGTCAGTTCAAATGGGACAATGGGGAGGGAGGTGTCTGCTGTCAGCAATGGCAGAAGTGGACTTGAAAACTACTGGTTAGCCCTATGTAACAAAGGTCTGGGATCAGAGTTTGAACTATTCCCCCACCTCCCCTTCCCCACCCAGTGCTAGCAGATAACCAAGAGCAATCATGGGCTCCCACAGCATCAGTACCCTCTTACCCTTTCCAGATCTGATGTTGGTGAATATCCCACTGTCTCATAACTTCTAAGATAAGAAGAGGGTTCCCCACACTTTGGATGCTAAGTGTGAGCTGGCTGAGGGATGGAAGATTCACTGGTTTCTCAATCTGACAAGGAATTTTGGCCCATGCTTTACCGTACTTTAGTAAATTAGAAATAACATCAAGCCCAAAGCAAAGTTTGTCAGGACTTGAGAAATGTACCCAACACCTTTAGCCTGAGAGAATATTAATCAAGGTGAAAATATCTGCGCAGACACTTCCCTCAAGGCCACCCCCCTCTGCAATTTAAAAGAATAAAAGTTGTTTTGCCCTTTCTTGTCCTTCCTGTCCTTAATTCCACTTTTTCTTTATTTCCTTTCCTATAATAGACCACAGTGCAGCTAGCATTCCCTGAGTTTTCTCCTGTGTCTGTTAGCCCTTTTCATGCTATCTTTTTCTATCACTTCAAGTATCTCTTTCCCTATTTTGTGTTCTCAGCTTGCTATTGAGTTTTTATTGCCTCTTTTATAAGAGAAAGCTTTTTCTCTCCAACTTTCTCTCTTGCCTTTTTTCCTCTAACTTTAACCCATCAGTCTGTCTCTCCCCCTCCTGGCCATCCATGCACACAAAGGGCTTGTAAATTTTACTAAATACTCTGTAGCTAAAGGGATGCTGGAACAATTTGTATAGTGGGGGTGCTGAGAGCCTTTTAATCAAACTGTAAACCCTATATATAATGGAAACTACTTCAAGCCAGGGGATGCAGCAGCACCCTCTGCACACCCCTAGTTCCAGCACCTATGGCTAAAGGACTGAAATGTACAAGCCAAAGACTGATACAAAATATGGGGAGTCTTATTGTCTAGGGGCAGTCCCCAGGTGAGAAGCCTTCACTAATCCCAGCTACTAGGAAAGTGGAATTGCTTGGGATTATTTCCAGGATGCTGTTGCTGGACTCTGCTCAATGACTCTTTCATATGAACCTAGTATTGTAGTTCAGCTAGTAGTGTCTGAAATTTAAGCCCAGTCTCTACCCTTCAAATTCTTTATAGCTGCTGAAAGGGAGAAAAAGCTTCCTGTCTTCCCCACTCCTACTGCAGTGCTTCCTGGCTACTGTGAAGTAAGAGAATGTGTCTGTGTGGTGGTGCTGATGGTGGGTGGGGTGGGCTAGTCTTCCTCTCCTCCAGGCTCTGGGCTGTTCTGTTGGGGAGTGTTACTCTCTTTCTCTCTCTCTCCCCCATCCCTCAGTTTTCATTTGAGTCCTTCTGGTGAATAGTTCCAGTGCTTGCCCCCACTGTTTATTATACAATGTGTGTCTTAAAGAGCAGCAGTAGAGAGAAATTGACCTAATTCCTTTTTAGTCTGACTGGTGCTCTCAGTGTTCTGAATCCCAGCTGTGAAAACCATGAGCACCAGAAGCAGAACTGAACTTTCTGTTTGCAGACTCAGTTCATGATTGCAAGGTTAGCCAGAAAACCATGGGAGTTAGAAGCTTAATTGTCAAAGGAGGGGTGGGGGGAACTTTAGAGTCTATGCAAGTTAAGGGCATTGATCAGAGAAATTTTCTTACTGACCATGGGGAAAATGGGATCAGTGTGTGTCTTAAGTCTTCCCTAATAGATTTGGCATAGGTTTGCTTAAGTTATGAGCACATAACAGATTTATTAGTGTATCAAAGGTTAAGCCCTTCATTTCAGTTTAGATTCCTCTTTTGCTGCCTCTTTGTTTTTCCTGTTTATTCAGCCAGTTGTATATTTCTCAGTCAATGTAGTAGGTTTGTTTTCTTTCCTTTTCCTTTGCCCCACTCCTAGCCATTCTCATAATTAGTTGTTCAGATGGCAAATGCTAAATGGGTTATTTTGAAGAGTATTAAAAGTATTAGTAATTTGCCATCTGGATTATTTCTGTATAACTGTGCTTTAAACTGTTTTGTACTGCTCTAGATTTCAGTCAGTGTTTGACACTTTGCTGAAAGATTACACTGGTCTACAATTTTTGAGAAGTCGTCTGCTTCAGAGATAAAATGTGCTATTTATTATGTATTTTGATGTGCTGAATTCAAATATGACAATTAAAACAACTGATTTGGCTACTGTTTCTAAGATATTTAAGGTTTTACATTTTATGTCTATGTATATTGTGTAGATAGTAGAGTTTTAATCATAAATTGTAAACCTAGGTCTTTTCATGTGTTTATGGTTGCTTTACATGATAATATTTCACCTGTCTTGTTTATGTAACACTTTAAAAATCAGCAAAAGGGTTATATAAATAAAATTTATTATGAAACAAAAGGCAAAAAACTATTCTGTACATAGTTTAGTCCTATTCAGTGTCTACTCGGCGCTTCTTGGCTTGTCTCTTGTATTCATTAAATGGAGCATCTCTTGTCACTGTCCAGCAATAGTCTGCCAACATTGCTGGGCTCCATTTGCCCTGATAGCGTTTCTCCATTGTTGCAATGTCCTGGTGAAATCGCTCGCCGTGCTCGTCGCTCACTGCTCCGCAGTTCGGTGGAAAAAAATCTAGATGAGAGTGCAAAAAATGTATCTTTATTGACATGTTGCAACCAAGGCTTTTGTATGCCTTGAGGAGGTTTTCCACCAACAACCTGTAGTTGTCTGCCTTGTTGTTTCCGAGAAAATTTATTGCCACTAACTGGAAGGCTTTCCATGTCGTCTTTTCCTTGCCATGCAGTGCATGGTCAAATGCATCATCTCGAAGAAGTTCACGAATCTAAGGACCAACAAAGACACCTTCCTTTATCTTAGCTTCACTTAACCTTGGAAATTTTCCACGGAGGTACTTGAAAGCTGCTTGTATTTTGTCAATGGCCTTGACAAAGTTCTTCATCAGACCCAGCTTGATGTGTAAGGGTGATAACAAAATCTTCCTTGATTCAACAAGTGGTGGATGCTAAACACTTTTCCTCCCAGGCTCCAATGACTGTCGGCGTGGCCAATCTTTCTTGATGTAGTGGGAATCTCTTGCACGACTATCCCATTCGCAGAGAAAACAGCAGTACTTTGTGTATCCAGTCTGCAGACCAAGCAAGAGAGCAACAACCTTCAAATCGCCACAAAGCTGCCACCGATGTTGGTCATAGTTTATGCACCTCAAAAGTTGTTTCATGTTGTCATAGGTTTCCTTCATATGGACTGCATGACCAACTGGAATTGAGGGCAAAACATTGCCATTATGCAGTAAAACAGCTTTAAGACTCGTCTTCGATGAATCAATGAACAGTCTCCACTCATCTGGATCGTGAACGATGTTGAGGGCTGCCATCACACCATCGATGTTGTTGCAGGCTACAAGATCACCTTCCATGAAGAAGAATGGGACAAGATCGTTTTGATGGTCACGGAACATGGAAACCCTAACATCACCTGCCAGGAGATTCCACTGCTGTAGTCTGGAGCCCAACAGCTCTGCCTTACTCTTGGGTAGTTCCAAATCCCTGACAAGGTCATTCAGTTCACCTTGTGTTATGAGGTGTGGTTCAGAGGAGGAGGATGGGAGAAAATGTGGGTCCTGTGACATTGATGGTTCAGGACCAGAAGTTTCATCCTCTTCCTCGTCTGACTCAAGTGAGAATGATTCTGGTGCATCAGGAACCGGCAGTCCTTCTCCGTGGGGTACTGGGCATATAGCTGATGGAATGTTTGGATAATGCACAGTCCACTTTTTCTTCTTTGACACACCTTTCCCAACTGGAGGCACCATGCAGAAGTAACAATTGCTGGTATGATCTGTTGTCTCTCTCCAAATCATTGGCACTGCAAAAGGCATAGATTTCCTTTTCCTGTTCAACCGCTGGCGAAGATTTGTTGCACAAGTGTTGCAGCATATGTGTGGGGCCCACCTCTTGTCCTGATCTCCAATTTTGCAGCCAAAATAAAGGTGATAGGCTTTCTTAACCATAGTTGTTACACTGCGCTTTTGTGATGCAAAAGTCACTTCACCACAAACATAGCAGAAGTTATCTGCACTGTTCACACAAGTACGAGGCATCTCTGCTCACTTTGGCTAAACAGAAATGTGTCCCTTTGCAAAATCAAACACTGACAAATAAGAGAGCACGACACTGTATGATTTCTAGAGCTGATATAGGGCAATTTGTTCAGCAGAGTGATGTAAGCTTCATTATGATTGCATCATCCATGACTTCTAGGAATAACATGATGCAATTCATATCATGTATGACGCAATACCAGCTTCAGATTGCATCATTCATTGTTTTGCCTAAAAAGCAAGTACTGTCCAAACCCAGTCATAGATTTATTCATAGAGTCAAAGATGTATTTTAGTCATTTCTGGTTTAAATTGAGATCCCTTCCCTTTATAACTCACTTATCCT
>NW_020697749.1:0-1311 GCF_002925995.2 Terrapene triunguis | reverse complement strand
TCCCCTCCTCCTTCTCACTCACTCTCTCATCACCTGCTGGGAGAGAGAGAGAGACACTCCAGGAGAAAGAGCAATAGCTCAAAGGGAAAACACATCACACTAATGGTGTGAAGACTGAGCAATTGGATTCTGCCTCTACTTCCCACCCAAACACTCACAGGGAAGGAAACTCCTGCAGCTAACAGGACGGGTGGAAAGCCGTGAGCGATATCTGCCGACTACAGCCCTGCCCTGGCTGAGACGAGGCGGAACTAAGGGCGCTCGCTCATCGCACATTTTTGGGTTTCTCAACTTTTTCCTTCACTCGCCAGATCGTTTCTCTGTCAGTTTCACTGAGTCCTCACCTGTGCGGGTGCCTCTTGGTATCTCTCTTTCCTCGCAGGCCTGGAGATCGGAGATCCACGGCTCTTGTCCTCGTTCCAGCCGGGTGATCAGGTCAGGTTTGGGAATGGGAAATCCTGCACAGGGGGTGAAATCAGCCCAGATCAGAGTGCATGGAGTATTGCGGGAGTGTGTGTCACAAAGGGCATTCTGTGAATTGAAGCTGTTCCCGTGCTGTGCTGAGAGAATTTGGAATCCAAGGAGATGGGAACATAGCTGAGCCCCCTTGGGAGAGGCAGATGTCTGGGGAGGTGGGGAGAATTGTTACTAGCAGTTCCCAGGATCTGTGCACTTTGGGGGCCTTGCTGATGCACACACAGCTCTGGAGTTAAATCCCTGCAAAGCTCAGACCCTCCCCATGGCTGGAGCTATTCCCAAGGAGGGAGGTGACCAGGAATTCTGTGTGCAACCGAGAAACAACACAGACAGGATAATACACAGCGTCTATCCCCTTGAAAGCTGTGGGGTGGGTGGGGATGGTTTAGCACATCCATTAGGTTTTGGCACCCTGGTCCCACTGCAGGGGGTTTGAAGATGCAAGTTTCTCTCACACGGCAGCTGTGGATTATGGAACCCATTCCCCTCCAATCTAACTGACCAGGGAAGAACCTGACCAGAGTCAGAAATGCAGTCCCAAAACTTTCTAATAACCGAGGGCACAGGAATCCCTTACCCAGTGAGGTCACAGTCTCGTAATTCTCCCGCATGACATCCCTGTAGAGGGTTCTCTGAGCGGGGTCCAGCAGAGCCCCCTGCCCCTGGGTGAAATACACAGCCACCTCCTCAAAGGTCACCGGCATCTGAAACAACAAGAGTCCCCCAGCCGCAATCCCACTAGTCACACAGGAAAGGAAGAAGAAAAAATAAACATCTCGGAAGCTCTGGGAGGACAACAGTAGCAGAATCCCACCCCCACCCTGCTCAGAGCAA
>NW_020697748.1:0-1405 GCF_002925995.2 Terrapene triunguis | reverse complement strand
TGTTAGGGTGCCTAGGGTAAGACCCTTGGAGTTAGTGTTAGGATTCCTATGATTCCCCGCTATACGGTCAAGGTTCCTCTGGGTAGTGCTCCACGCCCTAGGTTTAGGGGTTCCTCTATCTAGGGCCACTTGGTGATCGGCATAGCGAGAATAATCTGTAGGCCTGTTGGAATTAAGGGCTATGGGGGTCCTATGGGGGCCAGTTGGAGTTAGGCTTAGACTTCCTAAGGGAAGACTCCAGCGCTAGGGTAAGGGTCCTTATTTGTAGGTCTCCAAAGCCTAGGCTTAGGATTCCTGTGGTTAGGATTCTTGGCGTTCAGGCTAGGGTTCCTATAGACATGCCACTTGGAGTCAGGATTAGGCTTTTTTTTTTTTTTTACTTGGCACTCCATGCCCTAGGGTTAAAGTTTCTCTGCGTAGGCAACTTGGAGATAGGGTAAGGCGTCCTATGGCTAGGGCTCCCTGTCCTCGGATCAGGGTTCATCTACATAGGGCACGTGGTGTTCAGATTAGGGTTCCTATGCATTTGAAACTTTAAATTAGGGTTGCGGGGCCAATGGGTGGGGTTCCCAGCCGACCGTTTAGGGCTCTTGTGGGCAGACCACTTGGTGTTAGGAGTAACTTTCCTGAGGCTAGGCCACATTGAATTAAGTTTAGTATTCCCAGCCCTAGAGTTCCTATGCGTTGGCTAACTCCAAGTGGCCCACCCTTAGAATCCTAACCTGAATTCCAAGCGGCGCATCTTTAGACGCTCTAACTTTAGGTCAGTACTAGCGGTGGCTCCCGAGCCAGAGCACTCTTAAGCCTAGGGCGAGAAGCCCTGCCCATTGAAACTGTAAAGCCTAACTCCAGCTCGCCTTACGAGAGGAACCCTAACTCCAACAAGTCTTCTATGCATAGTAACACTAATCCTAACTCCAATTTGCCTACACACAGAAACCCTAACGATAACGCCTCCCAACAGAAACCCTAAGCCTAGCCTCAAGTGGCATACCAGGAGGAACACTAACCCTCTCGCAACGTGGCTTACACTTAGGCTAGGGCGGAAAGCCTACCCAGGGAATCCCTCGGACTAGGGTGTGGACTACTACCCATACAAGCCCTCACCCTAGGTGGGGAACCGTACCGATAGGAACCCTATGCCTAATTCAATCTGTCCTACCCTTTGGACCCGTAACCCTAATTCCACGTGGAATACCCATAGGAATCCTCACACTAGGGGTGAGGAGTCTTACTCCTACGAACACTGAACACTCACTGCAAGGCTTACACTAAGTGACCTGACCCTTCGATCTGGAGTGCTATGAATAGGGACTCGAATTCTAGTGCGAGAAGTCCTAGCCATAGGAAGCTTAACTCTAAGTCTAAATGGGGTGGCTTGATTTGTGAAAATTATAAATAAAGA
>NW_020697747.1:0-34927 GCF_002925995.2 Terrapene triunguis | reverse complement strand
CATGGTCTTTTACACTTCTCAAATTGGGACAGTTATATCTGACCGAATGGAAGCCAGTGTGTGAGGTCAAAATGCAGAGAGTGCCACTAATCAGTGCTGATCTTGCACATTTTAGAGGAAACACAAGTGTGGCACTGCAAGGGGGGGGGGGGTGAGGAAGAGAAATGCGTTATTTAAAAATCCCTTCTTCCCATGAGTCCTGTCACTCCATCCTCATGGCCCCCTCGCTTTCATTGCTTCCATCTTCCACCTAGTTAAAAACATAAAATCTTATTTTCTTCCTGTTGTTCCCAGCCCCATAGCATTAACTGCCGAGGGAAGATGATACACAAACGGGGCACTATAGGGGAATCATTGACTCTTACCTTTAATTTCAGGGCCTCGCAGCAGGTCAGTTTCCATTGCTAGTGAAATTGGAGTTTATGGAGTCAGGCATCTTCTAGTGTGATTTATTCATTCACACTATATACATTAAATGTTGCTGGTTTTCAGCAGAGGGAGTCACAAGCTGCAAGCAGGCAATCTGCTCTGCAGGGACTGCCCGAGCTTATGCCCCCCATCCCCCATTACCATAGTATCTGAGCGTTTCACACACTTTAACGTATTTATGTTTATGACACTCTTGTGTGGTTAAGGAGCATTAAAATACCAGTGTCACAGATGGGGAACTGAGACACTGCATGACTAAGTGACTTGTTCAACGTCACACAGGAAATCTGTGGAGGAGCAGGGAATATGGCAGTAGTCCCAAGCTATTGCCTAACCACTAGACAGGCGTTCCTCTCTTCTTTAGTTCAGTCATCACAGCCCAGCTGCCCAGGAACAGCTCCCTTCAGCCTGTCCCTCTTGGTCTCCAACTGCCTTTTTACACTCCTCCCTGACCACCCTCAGACTCCCTACCTCTCTCTGCAACCATCCCCCCAACTGGCATGGAACCTGCTTGTCTTGGCAACCTATAGCCCACCAGTGCAAGGGTCAGAAGAGCAGCAGATTTACTCCTTAGTAGAGTCATCACACTGCCTTTGGGACCTACAACTGCAGAGGCTTCATCCACATTTGTCCCACCTCTAAAGCCAACGTTACTAATAATTCTTTTAATTCTAGATGGAACTCATAAAAAATCCACAAAGCCACTACTATAACCTCCTGAAAACCCCGCTGTGTTGTGATACCCACAAACTACCTGACCATGGCTAGGCAGCCGATACGCTATGACCAATGCTTAGTCACTAATCACATGACTGTCTCAACATTCCCTTGTGCTCCCCCTGTCTGTTTGTGGTATCCAACTGTTGTCTCCTTCCTCAGCCTTTGCTTGTAAACACATTTGAGCAGGGTCATTTTTTCATTATATGTGTGTACAGCACATAGCACACTAGGGCCCTGCTCCTGGCTGGGGCGTGGAGACACAGTACATATATTAATTAATACAACTAACAGGGCATCTTTCATCAAAAGCTCACAGACTGCTAAGCATCAGCTAAGCCTCACACACCTGTGTGAGGTGTGCAAGTGCTTAGACAGGATGGTGATAACTGGGGTTTAAACACCCAGACAATGGTTATCACCATTTTACAGATATGTTAATGGAGGCAAATCCTACACACTGGTGATCTGCGTGTTAGGAGCATTCCCGTAAAAACACATGGGCAGACCCCTGTAGCAAGGTGGCAAAGGGCTCTGGGTGGACACAGAATCCACCTGTGCAGAACAGCTTGCAGGCTTAAGGCTTCAGTGACTACAGCAAAGGCACCAAATAAGTAACTGAGATGGGACTAAAGCACAGGATTACTGACCCCCACCCCGACCTATTCCCCAGTATCTAAACCACACTCCCTCCCACAATGCACTGCAACATGAACAAAACAAGATGCTTTGTTAGACCTTATTAATATCCAATTGATATTAATAGGCCACTAATTCTTTAAGTTTTATTAATAAGAATCAGTGACAGGTGAGAGTCTTGATATTTCACATAACTGTTTTCTGTGTTGCTGAAATCGATGTAATTCTTATGGTTGTTTTTTTGGAAACAAATTCTTCAGTGCTTTTTTCACAACATCAAATCTGTGCCAGCAGCCCTACAATACTTAACCAGCATACGTTGGTGTGTGTGAAAGAGAGAGAGGGGGATAGGGAAAATCTTAAAGAAACAATTACAATTTCAACGCACATTCTGTTGATTAATAATTAGTATTACATTATTAACTAGGAATAAATAGCCAATCATGAGACTCAACTACTGCGGTTCCCTCCCAACAAGATTTCCAGCAGGGCTCCTCCGTCGCATGAAGCTTGTGCAGAATGCAGCAATGCGTTTACTCACTGGATTGAGCAACTGTGATCATATTACGTCTGACCTGCATTCTCTATTATGACTTCTATAAAGGGTAGATTAAAAACCAGCAAGGCCAATTCAAAATCAAAGCCCATTACAGTATGTATTATCTCGCTTAACCTGCTCCTGTCTCCTGACCATCTCATCCACCTTTTCGGTATTCAGTCATCTCAGCTTAGGTCAGCAGCTGATCAAGCCTTTGTTGTGGTGACTGCCGAGGCATGGCACTTACTCCTCCTTGATATCTGTCTCAGTTCCTCTCCCATCATATTCTTTTAAAGAAGTATTTTAAAAATATATTTGCTATGACGGCTATTGGACCTTCCCTTGTCCCCAGCCGCCACATGCATCTGCCTGAGTTTGCTTCTGGTTTTTAATGTTTTTTGTTGCAGATAGTTGTAATATTGACATTTGTATTGTGTTTTATACTATATTATTATGACTTGTCCATCAGTGCTTTGCGGCAGGGCCATTTATAACTAATATTGGGCGCTATAATGCTATCATTTAAAAAACATAATGCCTATTGATTTCAATGGGGAGCTCTGCATAAGATTGATGGCACAACAGGACCAATTATTCTTATTAACAGTGACTAAAAATTATGTTAAAACTATGACAAATACCTTGATTAGCTTTTAATTGATTTTTATGAACATGATTCACCTGTTTTTTCTTATAATCCCATCTGTTAAATTGAATCTTCTCCACCCCCTTATTGCTATAATATATTAATATCTGAGTCATGACACTTGGCTTTTCACAAACACAGAGACTTATTCAGGGCATGGTCCTGAGTTAAATGGCACTGAATGTATTTGTGAATAAAGTTCCTCGTGTACATGTTTGCAGAATTGGATCCTTTCTTTCATCATTTTAATTCACCCTGCTCAATATTGCCAAATAGAGCACTAAGCAGCATGAACTGTGAGCTTCTCATAACTTAATAACTGTTAATGGGCCACTTCAGGATACCTGCTAGGGATTACCCCCATCAGATATCCAGGGGACTCTCGGAGAGTTCAAAACCCCCACTCGTGGACTACAGCAATAGAAGAAGTCATTTAGCTTCATGCTAAGATAAATTTTTTTCCATACAGAATGATAGCACTAAAGCTTTAACCGGACCATTAAAAGAGAGAATGTGCTTGGTCAGTGTAAACCCAAACTCACGGAAGGCTTCAGATTTTGGGTGTTCTCACATCCCTTGTAAATAACAGTTGATGGCAACAAAATAAAATGTTCTTCACAAATTTTTAATGTCCGGAGGCACTTTTAAACATTTAACTTTTTTCCCCACGACTTTTGACTCTGAAATTTCTTTTTTGTGTGTTTAATACCTCTAAAGAAGAGAATTTAAACTGAGAAAAATAAAAGACTGAAAACAGATTTATGAAAGTCTTGGTTAAATTCACGAAAATCTTGGTTAAAGCCACAGAAACCATTATTTTGTGATTCCTTTCTTTTTCATTCTCTTCCTTGAGATTCCTTTCTTTGGCATCTGTTACTCCAACACTGGAGAAAACTAGGAGGTTTCTTGCAAAGATACACAAAAGATGGTCCTGAAAACAGTTCAGTAACAGCAAGCTCCTCCTCCCAGCTTCGCCCTCCTCATCTCACAGAAAACAAAGAGAATCCGTGTAGCTTGAGTAATACAGATTCCCTTAAGGGAAGAAGAATCATGGGCACTTGCATGGTAGTGTTGCTTAAATTGCTTCTCATGTAGGCCAAATCCTAAAAAACGCTTTAGTGTAATAACAGCTTCCAAACAATTTCCAATAAACATCTACAAGTATCTCTTATTCACTGATATAAGGCACGACAGAGAAAAGACAATGACTTTTCAGGTCATTTGAAATTCCCCTACTGATATTTATCTATGCATTTTATAATGACAGGATGGTAGAATAGTGACAAGTGGCAAACAGAAGAGTATATTTTCAAAGGGACATACGCTTTCCACCTGCACCTAGGAGAAACATGCAGAACTACCTTTCAGGAGCAGAATGGCACAGAGTCAGTAAAACAAAGGGTAGGCAAATAACATTGCAATTAAATTGAATTTAAAAAAAGTAACAACCACCAGAAACATTTTTTAGGCTTTTCCTATTTTTTTTTAAATGTTGCATTTGTTTTTGTTTTACCAAAATATAAAATGTATATGTTCAAATTTTCCTTGCATACTGCTATACGTTAGTCCTATTTTGATCATAAGCTGTTCTGGACAGGGACCTTGTCTTCTCATTGTGAAACACCTACTATACTTTTAGCACTGTACAAATAATAAAAAGTTTGTTAACCCTTTGGAAAATTAGACACATATTTACATGCTCCTAAGCATTCATTTAGCTGGCAGCCTGGATAGTGCCAGTGCAAGCCTTAATATTGTTAAAATATGCAACTATGAAGATAGTTAAATACATTAAATACATTAAAATAAATAGTATTTCTAATATTTTAAAATGGACTGAGATTTTATTTCTGGAATTGCATTTCATTTTACCATAGATTCTTATTTAGTGAATACGCAACTTTCCTTTTCCCTTTTGACCTTCGCTTGCATGAATGTGTTATGATACTGAGAAGTCTAAAAAAATTGACCAGAGCAACGCTAACACATATTGTTTTCCGAGTTATCTAGTGCATAAGAGACAAAGAGTTGTCACTCTGAAACTCCTTTGAATAAAAGACCATTAGTAATGTAACTTCTCACAGCTTCTTATGAAATATCACCACCACACAACTTCTGTCGCTAGTGTGGGCCCAGTCCCTGCTCAGGCTTAGACCAAATTCCCTTTCACTTCAATGACAGTTTGCAGTATTTGTAAACAATATATTGTAAATTGCATTATCAGGGTCCTATACTGCAAGTCTTCCACACAGGGAAATGCTATTGTTATTAATGGAGGGTTCCTCATGTAAAGGATTTACAGGATCAGGCTAATAGGGACTGGCTATCCAGTTTTCTCTCTTCTATTTGTAAACTGAGTGAATTCGTTGTATGAATATGGATAGTTTGTTTTCCATTAAGTGCCTGATCCTGTATTAACAGCATACACAAAACCAATATAGGCAGGGAGAATTTAAGGTATGAGGGGAATTTAGGCTCAGACCCTAAGTGAAAAGGAAACAAAGGTGACATGGCACCCAGGAAGTGGATTGCATTGTCCTATAAGTCCCTCCTTTTCATGACCACAAATCACACTAACATCATTTTTAAACCTGAAAAAAAATTAAAAGTTGTTGCTGAGTGCATGCAAATACTGTTCAATGTAATTTGGGTCTGCTCTTCTGCATCTTTTAAGATGACTTTCTATATAAGATCTCTGATCTTATTTAATTTCCTCCTTATTTGATGGCATTTACTCTGATTTGTAGGACTGGGAGATGAATTTTCATATGTGTCCTACTTCATTGTGGCAGGGTTTTTGTTTGTTTTCTTAAATACAGCCACTTAATATATTTAATTTTTTCCTATGTACAACACATTTCATTCACATCGTAGCAATTAATATCTGCTGTTCTTTGTAAAGACAAAATATTTTTAGAGCCATTGTTGCATCATTCACTATCAGAAATGTATATTAAATATATTAAATGTTTATTTTGTAAAAGGGTTTTAAAATGCACAAAAGCATGCATTTCATATTGCTTTTGCAATCAACAGATCCAAACATACAATATGGACTAAATAAATCTATAAGTTTATTTCTTTAAGACATAAAGCACCATAACCTAAACAGACACCTTCATATCTGGACTTTTTTGGGGTCCAAATCTTACTGCATGGTCTTTCTGTTATTATTTAAACTCCATGTAACTTTAATAATTATAATTGAAGACTTTTTTCCTGTATTGTGATTGTTTATAAAACCAGTTTAAAAACATTAACTTTCTGAGAGGCATTGCAAGACCATAAATAATGCAACCTGCTAGGCTACAGATAAACTTACTTTTCAAGAAAAGGCATTATTCAGTGTGGATGAATCATCCAAAATGATCATGCAAATAAACAAGACAGTCTGAACTGAAATTACAAGCAACAAAATAAAATGTTTCCACACCCAATGTTGCTCAAAAATGTTGCACGCCTTAAAAAAAATAAAATTAACTTTAATTTATCCTGCAATAAATAATACTACACACACCTTGTGCTACCAACCTGGCTAAGAAAAATAAGAGGCTATCTCAGTGTTCTTGTTTATTGCATCTTTCCTCTAAAACGGTGTCAGGAAGGCTCATCGGTTATGGTAAATTTGGGCTTCAACCTGAAAGACCTCTTCCTACTGGTGCTTTTAGGTGATAATGGGATGGAGTCTATGATGCTCCTGTCTTCCTCCAGCTGCCTGGCAGTGCAAGAAGGGGTGGGCACTTTCACCGTTTTACCAAACTTAGAGTAGTCCACTGAGTACCTACCATCTTCCTCGGCCACGATGGGCACAAACCTTTGGCCCCAGAGGATTTCGTCGGCCAGGTAGGAGGTCCTGGCTTGGGTGGTGATACCAGTGGTCTCCACCACCCCTTCCAAGATGACAATGACTTCTAGGTCCTCGTGGTGGTTGAGGTGTAGGGGGGAGATGTCGTAGAGGGGGCTGTTCTTGTCTATCACATGGTAGATGAGGAGCGGGGAGACCAGGAAGATGTTGCTGCCCCCCACTTGGTTCTCCATCTGGATGTCTATCTGGTTGAGGGGCACCACCTCGCCCTCCAGGCTGGTGGTCTTCTTCACCACCTGCATGCGGATGGTGGCGCTGATGATCATGCTCTTGCGCAGGTCGCCCACCCGTAGCATGAAGCAGAGCCTGCCCTCCCGCAGGGCGATCACCGCGTGCTTGCTGAAGATGAGGGTCTCGGCCCGGCGGTGCGCCTGAGCCGTCTTCATAAAGATGCAGCCCAGCATGATGGCGTTGATCACCAGCCCCACGATGTTCTGCACGATCAGCACCAGGATGGCAGTCGGGCACTCCTCAGTCACCATGCGGCCCCCAAATCCGATGGTCACCTGCACCTCGATGGAGAAGAGGAAGGCGGAGGTGAAGGAGTGGATGCTGGTCACGCAGGGCACGAACCCCCTGGCCTCCTCCCCAGCCCTCCGGCTACCCCCTGCCTGCAGCTGGGTGCTGTGGTCCAGGTCCCCATGGGCGAAGGCGATCAGCCACCAGGTCATGCCGAAGAGCAGCCAGCTGCACAGGAAGGTCATGGTGAAGATGATCAGAGTGTGCGGCCACTTGAGGTCCACCAGGGTGGTGAAGACGTCCTGCAGGAAGCGGCCCTGCTCCCGGATGTTCTTGTGGGCCACGTTGCAGGTGCCGTTCTTCCCCACGAACCTGGCCCGCCGCTCCCGGGCGCGGTAGCGGGCGTGCTCCGGGACATCCTCGGCGAGGCGGGTCAGCACATACTCCTCGGGGATGATCCCTTTCCTGGACAGCATGGCTCCCCCGAGGCGCTCAGCAATGCCCCATGCCGGCTCCCGCGAGCAGCCAGGCACACGCGGATCCTCCCCACCCTCCTGCTCGCCCTTCCCCGGCTCTGCTCCCAGGCCAGGCTGGCTTCTTCCTCCGTCCCCGCGGCCCCGTCCTGAGTAAGCCCCGGCTGCTCACGCCAATCACAGCCCCGGGAGCGGCGCGGGAGGGTGGGGATAGGAAACGGGCAAAGGGGTAGTATCTGGTGCACGGCTCCGGATTGCAGCAGCCAGGGCTTCGGACATGCAGAGCCTCCGTCCGGGCCTGTCCCCAAAGGCGGGGAGCGCCCCCCGCCACCCGGGAAGGGGACGATGCACGGAGAGGTGCGCTCAGCCCCCGTGCGCTTGGCCCGACTGCAGCGCTCTCTGCGCCGCCCAGTGCAAGGCGGGGAGCACCAGGGGGCGCCTCGGCGCCAGAGATTCCCGGCTCAGGTGGATGGAGCGGGGGCGGGGGGGCACCGAGAGAGCCGGTGTCACGAGACGGGGCGTGCAGGGGACACACAAATCCTCTCTCCTTCAGCCGGGGGCAAAGAAACGCGCAAAGGGCCTCACCGTGCAGGTCCCTGTGGGCCTGCGAGCGTCGGCTCATTTCCCTGCAGAGATCTCACTGCACCAGCTCCTTCTGTGTCCTTACTCAGGGACAGAAACTGACCTGCAGTAATCGCCAGCCTGTTCGAAGCAGAAGGGAAATCTGCCTCCCGCCCCCAGCCAGATGTAAATAAAGCTAGCCGAGTAAATAGTGTGAGGGAAAGAGGATGGTGTGACCACCAGGGAATAGCGGGGGCTTTAATGCCCTGAAATGCAGCTTTCCTTGCCCTGTGAACAGGCTCCTGGTATAGCCAGCGGTTCTGGGTTTGAGCTTAATGGTCTTCTAACAAACAAAAAATTCCCATCGTTATGCATTGCTGCGCACTGCAATTAAAAAGGAGTGGTTTGGCTCTGTTTATATTTACATTCTGCTGCTGTACTGAAAGCTAGCTCTGTTCTGTGCAAGGGTTGTTTCCTTTTAGCAGTGGAACATGGCAAGATTATAAATAAAATGTTTTTTAAAAGGGAGGTTTGGCAAGTTTTTCCAGGGGGAGGTTTCTAGTCAAATTGTTGCACTTCCTAAGCAGGTTCAGATCAGGGACAGAACAGATGGGGACAATGCAGACCTAGACAAAGGTCACTTGGCAAATTCATTTATAACCTAAATATTAAGATCATTTTTAGCACCATGATTCTCTGAATCCCAAATAAGTATATTGGGGAAGCAATCTTGTTTTTTCCTATCAATTTCAAACATTGTATCTTGTACAATTAAAAAAAAAGTTGACATTTTGATTAAGTTATATGATATTGCTTTAGCCGATTGGGGCATAAAACTGCAGAAATTCTCAACTTCTGGTTGCTGATCCATGTGATAAATAAATAGGTACATCTCTTAGCTATTTCTGTAGCACATAGCCTGCTGGTATGTAGGCTCCATAAATATTTACATTAATTTTATTAATTATCGTGTTTCTTTAGTGGTGGTTTATAGATTCTAGGACTGGAAGGGACCTTGAGAGGTCATCGAATTGAGAGTATTTTGAGGATAGCTTTACCTCTGGTGTCTATTTTTTAATATGATTAAGTTTTGTGTTGGTCTAACTTGTGCTGAGGAAATGACATATAAAATGGCTCTTTTTAAAGAAATCTTTATTAAAAGGAAATTTAGAGGAGGTTGCATTGCAATTTTTATTTAAATAGTAGGAAAGGCTGCATTTAAGAATCAGATAGTTCAGCTGGATAATGAAGGATGGAAGCTTTGTTTACAGAGGCCCTGATCCAGCAAAGCACTTAAGCCCAGGCTTAAATACAAGCATGTAAATACATTTAAGCCTGGGCTTAAATGAATCAGTGCCTAACCAAACCAGCACTAATTGAATTTTCTAGAATTATTTATCATTTATCCCTAAACTTTTTAAAGAAAGTTTACTGAATGGATAGCTAATAAAGCAGAAGAAGAGGTTTTCTAAAGCCAAGAGCCAGTGTTCCAGTATGAGGGGTGGAGAAGATGTGAACCATAGCAGGAAGGCACATGAACGCAAGTAAGGGGTTGTTGGATGGACCCTGCAAATGCAGTAGAAGAGAAAGAAAGGAGGGAAGGCTTAATCCTATCCCATGTGTATTTTAAAACAACAACATGACTTCAAGAAATGTTAAAATTGCAGGAGGAGGTAACAAAAAGAAGTAACCAGAGCTTATGTCTGTGTGCACATGATTTTTCCAGAGTGTATAGTTAGCAATAATTTTTAAAGGGCACTGGTAGTGGGTTTATGCTCAAAACTGATTGAATAAAGACAATAAGTAAGTATACTGTTTTATATTTGTGCTTAGACAGTAAAATGATTGAATTGCTTGAGTTTACCAGCATGTACTGCCTGGGGTGTCTTTCTTTTGTGTTAACGTTAAGAAAGAATATACACAAAAACAATTGTTTTGCCCTGTGTTAAAAGGAACGGTTGGGAGGTTTCCAGGGGTTGTGCGCATTGGTCAAATCCCCCTTAAGCTTTGGAGGGATTAAGTGTTGTGCCTAAAATCTAAGTAGTTATGGGTGTTGATTTACTAGATACTGTATCAATACTATAAAGGAGGTTAATGGATGGAAGCCAACCAGCCTTTGAGGTTGAAATGAACTATGCAACTTCTGCATCTAATGTTCTTGTGGCCTGACTATTGATTTTAGAATAAATATTGCTGACTATACACTCTTAGCCTGAAAATATCATTCCAGATTCTCAAATTCAATTGATTAATGTTGCCTGGATAGTTTTAAAAATATGGATAAACAGTTACACACACACACATCCAAACATATCTTAGCTTGCCATACATAGTCCTTTGGGAGGCTCTGTTTTCAATACTCTCTCTCTCCTGCACCCCTTATCCCCCATTCTGGGGCTGTCTTTCATGCCTTTTTGATCTCTAACACAAAGATGGTGGCGAAATACTCTGGCACCCTGGTTTTGTGGGCTGTGCTCTGAGCCAAGGATGCTTTTAGTTTTCCTGTCCACTTTATTTTTCTTGCAGATATTTTGATGCTGAACTCTAAAGTTCACCCCTTGTACATGGCAGATGAAAATTTTGAATGGTAAAGAATCTATGTTTAAATTCACACACATAATATGAATAGTTTTGCTCAAACAGGATTATTTTCTACATTTTTCTGATTAAAAAAAAATCATCTAAATGGGGAAACTAACTTAAAGGATCAGATGCTAAAGGCCCAGTTCTCCACCTCATTGCGTCTTGTGCAGCGGTTACTTACACCTGTGTAACGTAAGTGCAAAGTGTGTGTAAAATGCTTCTATACTTACTTGGTAGTGTTTTATACTCACTTTACAAAGCTATAAATTCCCAAATAATAATAATACTAAGGTGCTGGGGCACTAGACAATCAGGCCCTTGTTGAAATCAATTGATCAATCACAAAATCATTTTCTTATTCTTTCCATTGTCCTCCAGGGGGCAGTAATTACATTCACTTGAAGTGAAACTGAAAAGAAAGAAAGAAAAAAAGCCTGACACCCTTGTTAAATAATCCTATCAAAAGGAAGCTAGCTCACTAGTGCACTAATTTCAGTGCTTGGGGCAATAAACCAGCAGTGGAACTTTGAAATAGGGTAACATGAGCCAGAGCCAGAGTCAGATTTAGGGGCAGGCAACTGCCTGGGGTGCTGTGCTCAGGGTGAAATGGGCTACAAATGCAATAAAAATAAGGCATTCAGAAGTTTAACAAGAGGAGGAGGGTTGGGGTGCCAAAGACAGTCCTCGCCATTTGGTCTAGGGCCAGCCCTGACATGAGCTGCACTATCAAGGATGAGCTGGCTTTCTACTTTCGTTTCAGGAATTCTCAGTATTGCAGATTTGGCAGAGGGTTTCAGTGTCCCTCACCTCTGGTGGCTGTCACTTACCCACTTACGCTATTCTCCTCCACCACCAGCACTGGATGTCTGTGCACATAACTTCAGTCTGGGACAGTAAAACCAGTGGCTTTTTGATGAAGAATTTAAATAGCAGAATAAAGAGGAACCCTGTCTTTATGGATCAAGTAACAGATATTTAGAAGAAAAAAAAGGTGGCAGTTCTTTATGAGCCAACCTAGTTTTGTTTTAAGTGGTGTAGGACAAATAAGGGATTACTAAGCTCAGAGGAACTACCCCTCAGCCTGAGGGTTGATGCTTTGAATAAAGATGGGATAACAGACCTTTTGCTCCTACAAAATGGATTTCATATTCTTATACATTTTTCTTGTTGTTTTGTCTTGCTGAATCTTTTTGTATGGGAATTGTGGTTTTATTATGATGGACCCATAACTATAAAATAACATTAAAATGGCACTGTGATATTACTGTTTACTTTGCACTTATATTAGACCTTTAGTCCAAGGACCACAAAGTGCTTCAAAATATGAATTGAGCCTTTCAGCCCCCCATGAGGTCAAAGTATTATCAGTGTAGTTTTACAGATGGGTAAACTGATGCAGAGAGAGCGAGAGTGTGCGTTAAAAAGTAAGTCATTAGCAGAACTGGGGATTCTAAGTGACTGAGCCAGAATTTCACCCTAGGAGTCCTGATTCCTCTTGTCCACTAGACAATAATACATCCTCTCTTGAAATAGAATTAAATGTTATTAAAACAGTGATTTTTATAATGCTAATATTTATCATAGTGGAATCATTTCCATATTGCAGCACTATAGGCAAATCCTGACTCTGCAACTCAGCAGGTACAGATTCCAGAAATAGCTTCATGCCCCAGCCAGGCTCCATGCCCAAGGATAGGTAAATGGCTTGAGAAGTGGTAATCTTCCCTCTGCACAGTAGCTTTTGAGTTAAATAATAATCCTGAGAAACTCCTTCCAAGGAAAAGGATGGTGGTGGGGGCATCAGACCCCCCAAGACATGCAAAATAATTTAGTCTTGTGGGGCTAACGTGCTGCTGCCTCATGCATTACTAATCTCTGGGGAGACAGGGATCAAGGATCCCCTAAAGGACAGTGAATTTCCAACCTTC
The DNA here is from genome assembly GCF_002925995.2 of Terrapene triunguis. NCBI lineage: Eukaryota > Metazoa > Chordata > Testudines > Emydidae > Terrapene > Terrapene triunguis. Next base: position 22,089 of record NW_020697747.1, on the reverse strand, counting down.
TTCTAGGGCTCCACAGCTCTCACCACAGAGCAGCCACTCTGCATCGGTCACTGCATGTGCTTGACCAGCCCGAGGTTTTTAACCTCACAGGAGTAAGGGCCCTTTGAAGCCCTTAGGATTTGGCCTTTGATATGGGAGAAGTATTTCTCTCTTGTATAAAATATAGATATAGAGTGCTGGGAACACATGCTAAGTCTATTAATCTTAAGTGGCATTTATTTAATCAGGCCTCTAAGGTCACACATTCACTCACCAGCAAGCTACCACGCAGAAGGAAATCGTTAACTATGAATCAGAGGCAACTGTCATATGCTAACTCTCATGTGAAGCTTCTCCATAAAACCAGAAGCCATTTTGAATGCCCTCACACCGACAGTTTTATCACTGAGAAGTCTTATTCTTATTGTATTTTAGTTGTGTCCTCTCAACATTAGTGATATGCTGTTAGGGGGCTTATTCCTTCACCTTCTCACTTCCCTGGTCCTTCTCGCATGAACAGAGAGCAACAATACCCGAAGACCAAAGGTGCAAACAATTCAATGTTTATTGGGGTGAACTTCCAGCAAGCATGATTCCAGTTTCCTTCCTTAGTGTCCCCCTTCCCAGCTCTGACACCACAGAGCCTTGCCTATGTCCCTGTTCCTGTTCCCATTCCCCCCTTTAGCAAAACATGATCCCAATTCCCCCACCCCCATTCCCCGTTCCCATTCCCATTCCCCCCCCCCACTTCCTGATTGACTGCAGACTATATAGTAAAACTTGAGTTCTGCTTAGCTATACCGTAACCAATCATTTTACTGAAATTTAACTAACCAATCCTAACATACTGTAACATGGTTATTTAACCAATTATATTCCACCACCTTAATTGGTTTACACCCAACAAAATTAATTATACAGCAGACAGAAACCGTGTAGAGTTGGACCTCGCGAGGGGAATTAAATCCAATACTAAGAGGTTTTATAGCCATATAAATAGGAAGAAAACAAAGAAAGAGGAAGTGGGACCGCTGAAGAATGTAGATGGAGTGGAAATTAAGAATAATCTAGGCATGGCACAATATCTCAATGAATATTTTGCATTGGTCTTTAATAAGGCTAATGAAGGGTTTAGGAATAGAGGGAGTAGGACAGAGGGGAATAAAGGAGGGGGGGATTGACATTACAGTATCAGAGGTGGAAGCCAAACTTGACCAGCTAAACGGGACTAAATCGGGCGGACCGGATGATCTTCATCCTAGAATATTGAAGGAACTGGCGCGAGAAATTGCGAGCCCCTTGGCGATAATTTTTAATGAATCTGTAAACTGGGGGGTGGTACCGTTGGACTGGAGAATAGCTAATGTGGTCCCTATTTTCAAGAAGGGGAAAAAAAGTGACCCGGGTAACTACAGGCCTGTTAGTTTAACTTCTGTAGTATGCAAGGTCTTGGAAAAAATTTTGAAGGAGAAAGTAGTTAAGGATCTTGAGGTGAATGGCAATTGGGACAAATTACAATATGGGTTTACGAAAGGCAGGTCGTGCCAAACCAACCTGATCTCCTTCTTTGAGAAAGTAACAGACCTTCTAGATAAAGGAAATGCGGTGGATCTAATATACCTCGATTTTAGTAAAGCGTTTGATACGGTACCGCATGAGGAATTATTGGTTAAATTGGAAAAGATGGGGATCGATAGGAAAATCCAGAGGTGGATAAGGAACTGGTTAAAGGGGAGACTGCAGCGGGTAGTACTGAAAGGTGAACTGTCAGATTGGAGGGGGGTCACCAGTGGGGTTCCTCAAGGTTCGGTTTTGGGTCCGATTTTATTTAATCTATTCATTACTGACCTCGGAACCGAATGTAGAAGTGGGCTGATAAAGTTTGCGGATGACACAAAGTTGGGAGGTATTGCCAACTCGGAGAAGGATCGGGATATTCTGCAGGGAGACTTGGATGACCTTGTTAATTGGAGTAATAATAATAGGATGAGATTTAATAGTGAGAAGTGTAAGGTGATGCATTTAGGGATGACTAACAAGAATTTCAGTTATAAGCTAGGGACGCATAGGTTGGAAGTGACGGAGGAGGAAAAGGACCTCGGAGTCCTGGTTGATCGCAGGATGACTATGAGTCGGCAATGCGACGTGGCTGTGAAAAAAGCTAATGCGATCTTGGGATGCATAAGGCGAGGTATTTCTAGTAGGGACAGGGAGGTGCTGCTTCCGTTATACAAGGCGCTGGTGAGACCTCACTTGGAGTACTGTGTGCAGTTCTGGTCTCCTATGTTTAAAAGGGATGAACTGAAACTGGAACGGGTACAGAGAAGGGCAACTAGGATGATCCGAGGAATGGAAAACCTTTCCTATGAAAGGAGACTCGAGGAGCTTGGTTTGTTTAGCCTAACCAAAAGAAGGCTGAGGGGGGATATGATTGCTCTCTTTAAATATATCAAAGGGATAAATACCAGGGAGGGAGAGGAATTATTTCAGCTCAGTGCTAATGTGGACACGAGAACGAATGGATATAAACTGGCCGTGGGGAAATTTAGGCTTGAAATTAGACGAAGGTTTCTGACCGTCAGAGGGGTGAAATTTTGGAACAGACTTCCGAGGGAAACGGTGGGGGCGAAAGACCTCTCTGGCTTCAAGATTAGGCTAGATAAGTTTATGGAGGGAATGGTTTGATGGGATAACGTGATTTTAGTCAATTAGGCAATAACGGCCATCGCTGGTAAAATGAGGGTCTGGCTAGAGAATCTTGCCTGTATGCTCGGGGTTCTGCTGATCGCCATATTTGGGGTCGGGAAGGAATTTTCCTCCAGGGTAGATTGGCAGTGGCCCTGGAGGTTTTTCGCCTTCCTCCGCAGCATAGGGCAGGGGTCGCAAGCTGGAACATTCTCTGCAACTTGAAGTCTTTAGATCACGATCTGGAGACTTCAACAGCAGAGTTAAGAGAAAGTGGGGGGGTCAGCTTTTGTGGCCTGCATCATGTGGGAGGTCAGACTAGATGACCATATGGGTCCCTTCTGACCTTAAAGTCTATGAGTCTATGAGTCTATGAGAAACAATTACAGAACCAGACAGAGACCATGCAAATAAACATACAAAACAATACAGAAGCGAGGATTTCACATCCCAGCTATTGATAAGTGAGTTCTTGCCAGACAGGATGCTATCACACTAAGTTTCCTTTTACATCTTCTAGGCTCTTCCCTTTCTCTGGAGGTGATAGGAATATCAGGACAGGATTGTATTCTTAACAGCCCAATAGCACCTTATTTTAATGTGACTAGTTTGGAATGTGAGGATGTGACCGTTCACTTCTCAGCTTATGGCTGCCTCTGCTGCTTAGCCAAAGGCCTTACTTAGCCTAAGAACAGAGCCTTAGACTGTCACAATACGAGTAGGCCCTTACACAGACAGACAGTGATTTTGATTCTTTCTTTTATACCTCTATAACTAGCTAAGTGATAAGAATACACCTAAATTCTTAAAGTATAGGCCTTTACAGATAGGCCTGAATATCTATATCCTAACACATGCTATAGCAGATGTAGAAGCTACATATTCTATGATGCTCACTTGCACAGTATAGAATCGTCTTCTGTGGCACATGACTTTAAATAATTTTACTGCTGTAACACACTAGCAATTCTTGTAGTTTTGCAGCTGAATTTTTTGAAGTTCTCCTTGCCACCAAGTTTCTTTGGAAGAGCGATGTTTCCTGGTGCTTGTTTTCCATCTCTCCAGATATAGGTGACAATGACAGATCTGACACATTTTATTTATGTAACTCTATTGTACCTCCCCATTTTTACTGTTTCTAGAGCTAGAAGCTCCTGTTGGTTGTATATTCTCACAATCCAGTTTAATGCCATTTCCCCAGATGCATTGTACAAACAACAACAAGCCAATGCTGCAAAAAGGGCATCATTTCTAAACTTGAAATCTGCATAGTGGAATTTGTAACCGTCCACTTAAGCAACACAAACAGTCTTCAGGTTTTCCTGCTCCCCACTGTGGCACTGGAAGAGAATAATTAGTGCATGAAAAATGTCCCATGATAAATTTGAGATGGCTGGTTGCAGAAAACAATCTTTTGAAAATGACAATCTACTGCACTACTCAATCTGGATTTCCCCAGGCATGCCAGATTTCCCAAATTCTATGAATTCCCAACCAGGGAAGAAGAAGACAAGGATGTGCAGCAGAAGTTACTTGAAGACAATATCAGAATAAAATTGACTGCAGCCTTCTACTGACTCATTTATGTTGAGAATGTTTAGAAGTTTGTGTATTCTCAAAAGACTGCTTCTTTATATCAGGGAAGAGGAGGAGTGAGGATGGGTAGTTGGCTAGCAATTAAATAAACAGGTTGATTACAGTAGGTGTCAGTGCCCTTGATAAAGGATAGTCCACATGCACGTATCATTTATTGATAAAAGTCACAGCGAACTAGAGAGACAATGTGATAGTGAGTTGAACACATGGAGGGCTTGGAGACAATGAACTATATTTTACACCTGGCTTTTCCACTCACTTGTGTTAGGCAAGTAACAGCCTTTCTGAGCCTCAGTTACCGATTTTTATAAGGGGCTTAATAATACATGTTTACCTGCCTCATAGGGATGTTGTGAGGATTAACTAACATTTGAAAATAGTTATTTTATCACAAGCGTGGCCTGCCTCTGTGAAGGGGGTGGCTGGGAGCACTGGAACAATCTTCAGCATTTTAACAGGAAAGCTGCAGTGGTTATATGGCCCTTTAAAAACTCAAGGGCCTTTATCATTAGTATGATGAATAGTACCTGAACAGGCTTATCTAGGCCAAAGTCTCCCTCCTCATAGGTGGTCTTGTTACTGGACAGCATAGCAGTGGTGAATTGAAACTTGTGATGTGGGCTGCTAGTTCAGCAAAGCAGTTGAAACAAATAAGGTGCATCCACAGAATTTATAAACTAAAACCACCCCTCTCTGCCTGGGGGATGTTTCAATTCCCCATCTAAATGGCAATTATTGGGCTCCACAGTCTCTCAGAACTTGGTTCAGGCACTCACAGATCTGCCAACACTATGGTTTCCCCCTGTAGACTGTTTCTGACCCTTTTATTAGAAAAAGCTGTCAGTCTATGAAGAAATCTCCTCTGATTGGCTGTCCTGCCCACTCCTGAAGCAGTCAGCCCTTCTGCTTCCCAGCTAGATTCTGCTTTCAACCATCCCATCCCGGTAGGTGATGACCTTGCTTTGGTCATTATACACTCCATCAACTCCTATCTGGACTATAGCAATGAAGTGTACATGGGCATGAAGCCATCAGCTTTTGGGAAACCCCAACTAGTATCAAACATTGCAGCACGTCTCCTCAGCAACACTGGCTACTGCAAGTGTAATGCTGACAGACCCTGGTCGTTGGTGGATGGGATCGAACCTGGGACCTCTGGAGCTTAGTCTATGAGCCTCTACTGCATGAGCTAAAAGCCAACTGGCTGTTAGCTAAGGCTGTAGAGCAGACTCATTAATTACTCTTTAGTTGGGAATGATGATTTAGTTGGGAATTGGTCCTGTTTTGAGCAGGGGGTTGGACTAGATGACCTCTTGAGGTCCCTTCCAACCCTGATATTCTATGATTCTATACTCTTTCTTTCTCTCTCTCTCTCTCTCATCTCAGTGCCACTATCTGGGACAGAACACCACACCCAGAAGATGTGTGGGTTACACAAGGACCAAAACCTTGCCAAAACTAAACACTCCACTGCATACACAATTCTTTGCCCGGTGAGATAATGAGAGAAAGAACAAACCACACATGTCAGATGTCAGTCACACCACTTAATTCATTACTGTAGGGTGCTCAGGTACTACCGTGATGAGAACAGAATGAGAACTGATGTAGAATATACTAGAAAAACGGAGTGATGGGAGCTGGGATTTTAGTTCATGCCCCTCTCTAATCAATATAGTGTTAATGATAGCAAATGGGGAACATCAGCAAAGCACACGATCTCCCAGAAGATACATACACCCAGTACATCTCTTGAATGTACTTAGAAGGGGTCAAGAGAAAAGGAATTCTATTCTCTAGCTGTCCTGGGCTCACTCCATCTATTTGTGTGAGTAAAGAGATGGTTTCAAGGTCTTTCAGATCTCATCTTGCTAATAACACCAGAGATGAGGCTGAATCTCAAAATTCAGATCTAGATTTCAAACATCCAGTAGTTTGGGCCCATGGTTTTGCTTTGACCCATTATGGGAACAGGGGTGGCAGATGGGCTGGGAGGGCAGCTCTGAAGTTTGGATCAAAATCCTGGGCAGATTCTGAACTTCCAGTGTTTGGGAGGGGTCTTTGTATCGAAGATTTTGGCCACATTTCTAGATAGTACAGCTCAATACAGGCTGAAATTAGATAGCTTAAGTGAGAATAAGGGACATGCGTTGTGACTAAGGATGCTAACTGGATGCAATGTAGTAAAGAAGAGGCCAAGGGGACATGATCAGCATCAACAAGTAACAGTATATTGTATGAAGAAAGAAAGGGAATTATTAACAGCCTCAGAGAGTGGTAGGCTAAGGAAATCAATGCTTTAGAAAAAAAACCTTTGATGCACCTCTTACCTGCTGCTATCTAAGCTAGTACTTTGTGGTATACAAAATAGGGATAAACTTAGCATCATCTATGACACAGCAAAGGTCCAGTTACAAGAGTGAATTACTGTACAAAGTATCATTGTGGGGGTGTATTGGATAACTGGATCCTGAGAAAAATGCAGATATAACAACTCCCCCCATGAATTATAGATCTCAAGCGTCCCTCCACACCCAAACTGTGAAGACACCAGCAGTTTTATTGCTTTCAACCACTTTTACTGTACTGTTGCATATTTTTTCATATTTTCTGCTGAGCACCTATCCCACCCTGATCTTTGTGATAGTAGAGAAGGAGCAGAGTTGAAATTGCGTTGTTTCAATGTATATTACAGATAGGAAAATATTTTCACCCCGGCTCCAGGCATAAACACCGGACACCTTAAGGCTGTAATGTATCTCTTTCTCTCCCCAATCCACTTTAGTCTCCAGAACTATTACTTAATAGGGGGTTGGAATTGCACCTTTTGAGACTAAGCGGTTATTGCTGTAAATATGGAGAAAGAGCAATTTCCTTAGAGTTGCATCTGCTATTCTCAGGAAAAAAAATGCAGTAATGAAATATTATCAGCAGAGGTTTCATTGTTAGGAATAAAACAAACCTTGTGTCAGTTGTTCATATTTGCTGTACATTGTGCCACATTTCAGCCATGCATTCATCTCAAAATCACCCAATTCACTGGTCCTTAGTACCAAAAAAATCCAGCAAACAAAAAGGAAAGACACATGGATAATTCATTAACAGTTAACAGAGACCGACTCAGGTTATTTGAAGAATGGAAAAGCTCAGTCTTTTATTATGAAATAATCAATATTTTATTTACAGGTAATTTACATAATTAGAAAATGAATAATACAATTGCACTTTGAAAGGCTTCATTTTATCCTATCATTTATCGGCTTGTACAAAAGAAGCAAACACACTATCTTCTTGCTCCAACAGAACCTCAGGCTTATCATACTCCAAAATAACCCCTCTCTTCATTACAATGACTAAATCTGCATTCAGAATAGTGTGTACCCTGTGCTGAAAAGTAAACAAATGAAATACAAGTTCAGTGTATTGAATATAACTGTGCAAGATAAGGCAGAAATCAGAAATTCTAGAAATCAGTATTCCTATCAAAGTTCAAGCTTGATGGAGATGACTTAATTCCATTTAGTGAAATCCCATTATTATGCCAATTATGTAGATATATATTTAGGCCCCAATCCTGAAACTGACTCAATGGGCGTGGATCCCTGTAACTGTGCATAGTCAATGAAGCTCTGTGCAAGCCTGGGAATCTGCACGCGTGGCGTCACCTGCAAGGTCAGGGCTACAGATGCACTTTTACAGTATTTTGATATTGCTAAATACGGATTAGACAAATATGGCCCTTTTCCTACAATTTATCACTTCATCTTTATTAAGATGACTGTGTTTCTAAAGCAAATGCAGCTGCCGAGATGACATTTACAACTGGGGTTGTAATAAACTGGGTTTATTTAAAAATATTTGTGTATGAATTGTGTATTTTAAAACCTGATATAGAACCCAGAGGCTAATAAAAATGTGCGCGCACTGGGAACTTTAAAAAAAGACGAAAACACAACCAAAAAACCCTCCCTCCACACATCCCCAAACAAATAAAACAAGGAAAATGCAAAAAACTCTGTGCAACACTACCTAAAAATTTTAATGAAGAGAAGTCATGAAATTCTAAATTAGGATTCCTGCAGCAACTGTATATTAAACACATTCAATGTGTATAAAATAACACTGTGTACACTAATACGTAATATTACATACATGCAAAAAGGCCAAGTTATGATTTCTACAGTAACTCTAACTATGAATTTCCTGACTTTTGTTTGCATAAAATGTCAATCATAATATAGCTTTAACATTTTGAAAATATACAATACCCTCTTATTTCATTGCCCAAAGACCCATTTGGAAGATATTTATCAATAATGACATGACTGTCAAGTACATTTCTTTGGTTCAGTTCAAATCTTCTCTTTATTAACTAATTCTAGTTATTACTGTTTGAGATCATTATCTAATCATTTTAAAATACATTGGCTAATAAATCTGATAATATTTAACAATAAAACAAAATAATATTTTTGAAAGCTGCTAAAATGCTTATTTAACTTATCCAACAACAAAGTACTATCCAACAGCAAAGCTATATTGTCATTTTTGTTCTTAAATTTAAGTATCATGGCTTAATAAGGGCCAAATCTTACTCCCAGATAGGCATGTACAATTTCCATTGAAGATAGTGGAGTTAAACCACAGCTGAATTTGGCCTAAAATGAATAAGTCACAGAAAATACACAATATCTTTATATGTGGGCCCTTGAAGTCAATGGTAATTACTATTGTGAAACACATTTCAGGATTATGTGTTAAATATTTAAAATACAAATATGTGAACTACTTTCTAAATGGTTTAAATGGAAAATTAAATAAGTGCCATATTAGAAAGCAATAGACTAGAGAATCAGAGAAATTAATAAGGTACATGATGCATTGTTTTACATTTCAGGTACTTGTTTGCATTTGAAGAAGTCACGTAGAGTGTACTTACTGCTATGGTTACCACAGTACGGTCAGCAAACGCAGTCATTACAACTTTCTGAAGAATGTTCTCCTACATAAAGGAAAAACAATTATTATTTTTAAAATAGATTCTAAAGTGATGGGCATAAAAATAAAAACAAGTGTCAAACAATTAATACTAATTTTTTTTAATAACTGTAAAAATATGAGAAATTAACAGCATGCTAAATTAGGGTATTCTAGAATGATCATCCAGAATGGGCCAAATTCTGTGAGCAACCCCAACTTACTGAATTTTGATACTACTACTTAGTTAGCTCTTACATAGCACTTTTCCTTTGCTGACCCCAGGGCACTTTACAAAGAAGGGACGTATCACTGTGTCTGTTTTAAAGTTGAGAACTATGTTTTAAATCATGTTATTGCAAAGGAATATTCACTTTGCTGGCAATCCCGCTCCATTCTGGTACCCGTGCTGTGCATTCTTTTTGTCCCGCTGAAAGCAATGGAACGTTACGACATACTCAATACAGTTGACAGCACTGGAGGTGTGTTTTGCTAGATGTACCTGGCTGGTACAACAGCAGAGGAGGTCTTTAAGACAGTCTTAAAATACTTAGCTGTCCTCACAGAGTGTTCACCCGTTGCTGTTTATGAATGTATTGGTGCGTGCCAAGCTCAGCAAGGCAACATCATTAGAATAGTTATCGTCATATCATCTGTTCCAAAGGTTCACATGCCCCAATGAATGGACTGCTTGCTTAATACATCAACATTCAAAATGTGTTTTAACTGGTCTGTGGGTAACTGCAAACTTGGCCCTCAGCACCACAGTCTCAAGGCTCTACACAGCAGTAACTTACACCAACCGGTACTAAAGATTTTTATTTACTCTAATAAATCACTACAATAATTTTCTGCACTTATGTAGTACCTTCCTTCTGAGGATCTCAACATACCTTATGACAGTCTTTGATAACAGAGTTTAACGTAACTGGGAACAAATCAACTTAGAATATTCTATTGTATTTGGCTAAGACCAGCCAGGGCAGTATTAGTGTGCAGTTTAACCTCTACTAGGGACTCTAGCTTGCACTTGCAGGAGGATAGATGCAATGATCTAACAGGTCTTTTTTATTTCTTATTTATTTACTTGACCTTACTTTCAGCCCCCTGCAGGGTGAAAACTTCTTCATCACTTGTCTTCTCCATCATGCTGAAGCATTCACCAAGAAACTTGCTATGCCTGGCTAGTACAAGTTGGAGGAGGCATAACATTACCAGCCAAGTTTGTCCTCAACTGACCACCATAGCTAAGCCTCTGAAGACTTATTTACTTTAGGAAACTGAACTGTCAATACAAAAACATTTGCACCAATGCTTCAATTTAGTATATCGTGAGGGACTATCAACCCCAAGTAAGATAGATTTGTCAGACTAGTTAACAGTGACTCTCATATATGGTCAATGTCTATGATGGAGCCAGCTTGTAAACACACTTGCAAGGAAACTTGTGTTCACACAATATTAAGTAGAAATATTTTACATAAGTTTCATCTCTGGTTACTAACAATAGTGTGGCTACCCTCTCTGAAAAATCATGTGCCATATAAAAAAAACTTGAAACTCTGAACTCACTGTTGCCATGTCAATAGATGCTGTGGCTTCATCCATGATGAAGATACTTGTCTTTCGCACAAATGCCCGTGCTAAGCAGAACAGCTGTCTTTGCCCCTGGCTAAAATTTTCTCCACCTTCTGTGACTATGGCATCTGGACAACAAAAATAATATTTAGGCTGTTGTGGGGGAGGGGAGCACAGAGAGCATGTTGACAAAGTAAGATCTCATACTTACGTTAAGAATTTTTAAGATAATTTATAGGTCTTAAGTTGCTGGTGCCCAGTTCTGGCACCTTTACTCAGATTGAGTAGTGACACTGGTTTCAGCAGCATTACTCATAAAGTAAGTTACTTTTCATCACGAGGATGGCAGAACAGGACATAGTTATTTTCAAAATTGATGCATCTTATGTACAGAAATGAAAACCCAAAGTCCATCACACATATAGTTAAATGTAGTTCTTCATATAAATAAAAATGGGCATACTGTTCTGACATGTTGTCTGAAGGAACAGCATAAAAAGAACTATGCCAAGTAAATAAGAAACTGAAATACTATAGGGAACCCTCCCCTCCAACATATTTTGATGTAAATAAAATGCAAAGGGGAGAAATTAATATATGAAATGTGTCTTTCTGTTTTATAAACCTGCCACAATGCCTGTGTGTAGATTAAAGCACTCTAACCTAATCTGTTGATATGTCTCTTGCAAACCAGACAACTAATCCCTGGAAGATCTCCTTTCTCCTACAAATTTGGTTGAGTGTCTCATTTTATCTAGCTTACCCCGATGGCGATAACTTCTGTGTATACACATTAAATTGAGGAAAAGGAAACACTCTATTAAAAATGTGACTGACTTCAAAGGAACTTGTCAGAACAACTAGTTGTTATAAGCTATTTTAAATGGAGTTGTGTCTTTATAATGCTGCCTTCTTGAAGGAAAACAACTTTACGTGAGACAGCATCGACTGCTTGTGGGCCAAACCCTGCAGTCCCTACTCAGGCAAAATCCTACTGGAATCAAAAAGAGCTTTGTCTGAATAAGGTCAGCAGGACCAGACTCCTTGTGTGCAAAAAGAAAGGTACAGCAGGTGTCATGCAGCATAAAGAGTGACAATAAAAGACAGGTGATATGCATTTTCCAAGAGCAGATTGATTTGAAATCACAAATGTATCCCTTGTAATATTACACATTTGAGTACTACTAGTTACCTGGGATGTCCTCAATAGAGATTAAAGTCATTGGGATTTTGAACTGTTTGGAACTATGCTCCATGACTGCACAGTCAGCTGTTGGATATGATTAAGAATGCGCTAGGCATACAATGGGTGATTAGGCTACCTAAAATTCATGTTCAGGATTTAAAAAAAAAAATGGATAGGGCTAGTAGTGATAAATGCATAAGAAGGGCAAAGTTTTGCTCTCACTAACTTCAGTGAGGTAGAACAGGCGTAACCAAGAGTAGGATTTAGCTCATGATGTTACCATTATTGTTGTTTGTTGAGCTTGGACAGTGTGTGCTCAGCCTTCTGCAGAGCACAGAGCATGAGATAGTCCCTGTCCCAAGGAGCTTACAATGCTGTGTTTTGTAATGTATTGTACATTTCATACTTGATTTTATTTTATTAAAAACAGCTGTCCGGATCAGTCTGTAGAGTACATTTCATTCAGCACACAATACCTGTTTCATTTGCCTATTCTAAGATTCATTTTATGTGTCTGAGTACTGCACTCAAGTACTTAAATGCATTTGCAATAGTGAAAGTAGCTTAGAAGAAATGCTGGAATTCTAAAGGAGACCTAAAAAAAGAACAGGAGTACTTGTGGCACCTTAGAGACTAACAAATTTATTAGAGCATAAGCTTTCGTGGGCTACAACCCACTTCTTCGGATGCATATTGAGTGAAACATATTGAGGAGATATATATACACACATACAGAGAGCATGAACAGGTGGGAGTTGTCTTACCAACTCTGAGAGGCCAATTAAGTAAGAGAAAAAAAACTTTTGAAGTGATAATCAAGGTAGCCAAGTACAGACAGTTTGATAAGAAGCAAGTGTGAGAATACTTACAAGGGGAGATAGATTCAATGTTTGTAATGGCTCAGCCATTCCCAATCCCTATTTAGCCCTGAGTTGATTGTGTCTAGTTTGCATATCAATTCCAGCTCAGCAGTCTCTCGTTGGAGTCTGTTTTTGAAGTTTTTCTGTTTTAAGATAGCCACCCGCAGGTCTGTCATAGAATGGCCAGACAGGTTAAAGTGTTCTCCCACTGGTTTTTGAGTATTATGATTCCTGATGTCAGATTTGTGTCCATTAATTCTTTTGCGTAGAGACTGTCCGGTTTGGCCAATGTACATGGCAGAGGGGCATTGCTGGCACATGATGGCATATATCACATTGGTAGATGTGCAGGTGAACGAGCCCCTGATGGTATGGCTGATGTGATTAGGCCCTATGATGGTGTCACTTGAATAGATATGTGGACAGAGTTGGCATCGGGCTTTGTTACAAGGATAGGTTCCTGGGTCAGTGTTTTTGTTCAGTGATGTGTGGTTGCTGGTGAGTATTTGCTTTAGGTTGGGGGGTTGTCTGTAAGCAAGGACAGGTCTGTCTCCCAAGATCTGTGAGAGTAAAGGATCATCTTTCAGGATAGGTTGTAGATCTCTAATGATGCGCTGGAGAGGTTTTAGTTGGGGGCTGAAGGTGACAGCTAGTGGTGTTCTGTTATTTTCTTTGTTGGCCCTGTCTTGTAGGAGGTGACTTCTGGGTACTCGTCTGGCTCTGTCAATCTGTTTTTTCACTTCAGCAGGTGGGTATTGTAGTTTTAAGAATGCTTGATAGAGATCTTGTAGGTGCTTGTCTCTATCTGAGGGATTGGAGCAAATGCGGTTATATCTTAGAGCTTGGCTGTAGACAATGGATCGTGTGGTGTGTCCTGGATGGAAGCTGGAGGCATGTAGGTAAGTGTAGCGGTCAGTAGGTTTCCGGTACAGGGTGGTATTTATGTGACCATCGCTTATTAGCACAGTAGTGTCCAGGAAATGGACCGCTTGTGTGGATTGATCTAGGCTGAGGTTGATGGTAGGATGGAAATTATTGAAATCATGGTGGAATTCCTCAAGGGCTTCTTTTCCATGGGTCCAGATGATGAAGATGTCATCAATGTAGCGCAAGTAGAGTAGGGGCGTTAGGGGACGAGAGCTAAGGAAGCGTTGTTCTAAGTCCGCCATAAAAATGTTGGCATACTGTGGGGCCATGCGGGTACCCATAGCAGTGCCGCTGACTTGAAGGTATATATTGTCCCCAAATGTGAAATAGTTGTGGGTGAGGACAAAGTCACAGAGTTCAGCCACCAGGTTAGCTGTGACATTATCGGGGATACTGTTCCTGATAGCTTGCAGTCCATCTTTGTGTGGAATATTGGTGTAGAGGGCTTCTACGTCCATAGTGGCTAGGATGGTGTTTTCTGGAAGATCACCGATGGATTGTAGTTTCCTCAGGAAGTCAGTAGTATCTCAAAGATAGCTGGGAGTGCTGGTAGCGTAGGGTCTGAGGAGAGAGTCCACATAACCAGACAAGCCTGATGTTAGGGTGCCAATGCCTGAGATGATGGGGCGTCCAGGATTTCCAGGTTTATGGATCTTGGGTAGCAAATAGAATGTCCCTGGTCGGGGTTCTAGGCATGTATCTGTACAGATTTGTTCCTGTGCTTTGTCAGGGAGTTTTTTTAGCAGATGGTGTAGTTTCTTTAGGTAATCCTCAGTGGGATCAGAGGATAATGGCCTGTAGAATGTGGTGTTAGAGAGCTGTCTAGCAGCCTCTTGGTCATATTCCAATTTATTCATGATGACGACAGCACCTCCTTTGTCAGCCTTTTTGATAATGATGTCAGGGTTGTTTCTGAGGCTGTAGATGGCGTTGTGTTCAGCATGGCTGAGGTTATGGGGCAGGAGACCTAACCACCCTACAGAAATCCAAGGGCATTGCTCTTTCAAGGGAAAAAATAATCTGGGGAAATGCCGCCTTCTGGCGCATATTAGAACACAGTGCAGCACTTACAAACAATTCCATGAATACCAACATGATTTTAACATGTTTATGTGACAGACTGTATCTCTCTCTCTAGTATATCTATTCACAGTACCACTCCAACCATGCAGTATTCTTTGAATCTATTACATAGGTGGGTTGCTAGACTTATTTCATTTCCTGAAACAGGGTCTTTCTTTGATTTTGTGTGTGTATTGGGGCATTATATCCCACTGCCAGCTTATATGTCCATCTTTTTTTTCCACCCCACAAGACAATCATTTTCTCTAATTTGTTTTATATTTCCATTTGCAACCTCCTTAATATCTCAATTACCTTTATATCTGTTTGCATACACTTGACTTATTAGCCACAGTGAGTGGAGTACCACGACATTTTTAGTAAGGCATACAATTCTACACTTGCATGCAAGGTGTGACCTTGCACGCACCACGCTGTGTGGAGTATGCCATTTTGTTCTAGAAAACTGTGTACTTCGTGTGCGTTTGGGGGCCGGAAGGAATTGTCCCACAGACACAGCTGGTCAGGGCTTTCGTATTCTTGTAGAACGTATTTCTGGGGCATGCAATGCATGCGTTGCATACATAGACGGTATGCCACTGGCCACAGGACTAGAGACCAAGAGCGAAAATCTGGACTTACTGAAGTCAATGGGAGTTTTGTCATTGACCTCAATAGGGGTTTAATTGACATCCCAGCGGCAGTCATTTATATCTTTACCCAGGCTAGGGGTAAAACAGGAGAGGGAGTTGGATGGGTCCCAGCCCATCTGTCTGACTTCATACAGCGCCCCACAAAAACCTGGGCCAGCCTGCCTGATTCTAAGTGGCTTCAGTAACAGCCATTTTGCTGTAAGTTACTAACTAAATGTTAAATAGAAATGAATTTAACACTGGAAGCATTTTCCCAAAGCAAAGAGAAGCATTACCTAGACCCCCTGGTAGTGCTTTCACTACATGTTTGAGTTGTGCTATTTCCAAGGCTTCCCACAGCATGCTGTCTGTGCATTTCTTTTCTGGATCCAAGTTAAACCTATGATTCAATACAGTTAAAAGTTAACTATCAACATCAAATTCACTCATACATCTTCATATTTGTGTGGTTAAAAACAAACACACACACAATTATATAGATGGATTAAACACTTTGGGCCTGATTCTGATCTCACATCAGTCCAAGTCAGGAATAGCTCCATGGAAGTCAGTGGATTTGCTCTGAATTTACACCAGTGAAACGGAGATCAGAATCTGATCCTTTGAATCCAACATGGCCCCCTTTTAGTTTTTACAATACCAGTTTGTGGTACACAGAATGATCAGCATGATGCTGAACTATGACACTCAAAAGGGCATCACCACAGCAGAACAGTAGCTATAAATTACTCAACAGTTGTTATCAACCACTCTGAGTGCATCCTTAGCCTATTATCACCCAAAATAGGCAGCGACAAGTGCTTATCTCCTTCATGTCATATCATGTTGCTTAAAATATAACATGATATTCAGGAATAAAAGACTTGCAGCAGCAAATGTGATCTTTGGTTCACTTTTTACTCCTAGTGTTCATGTGGTGAATGTCCAGTGTTGGCCTAAATAAAATCTTGAATAAGTAAACAAACAAAACAAATATATACTGCCATTTTATCTTCTGATATAAATAATTCATGCCCTCTTCAAGCGAGTACAGGAAATAATCTGCCTCAGGAGAACTCTCATGGAATCAATAGGCAAACTTCAGCAGTTTATAAGTCATTATAAATGAAACTCCACTCTAACTACTTTAATGCCCAAATTAGCATACATAGACAATATAACTCTTTATTAAGGGTCAGATTGTCCCTTTTTGTGGAAAACGTCATAGGAGGGGATGGCATTTGTTGGAAACTCTGTGAAATTCTCTTCTCTGAGTTTCCATTTCACCTTCCCCACATAGGAAAGAGGTTTTGAACTCACGGAGGAGGGAATGGGGCAAGGTCCTGGAAACCTAACAGAGCACTAAGCTCCAAGCCAACAGAACCTGAACCGCCTTTGCACTGCTTCCCTGGTTCCCTTCCACTCTCCTTTGTTATGTACCATGGCGGTCCCCCCCACCACCTACATCTTCCCCACTTCACCTCTAAAGGGCTGGTTAATGCTCCTGAGATGACTTCGGCTGGCTAACCCACTGGGTCCTGAGGGTAGCAGGTCACAGACAGTGACTAGTCCCAGGTCCCACCTTAAGGAGCATACCTCCCAAACTGTGGAGCGTTGACCAGATGCAGTTGTTCTAGAAGGGCTCCCTGGGCTCCGAGGATGATGTGGGGAGGAGCACACAGAGAAGACAATGCTCCCCTCTTTTAATTAAAGGTAGTGGAGCATGAGGCCTCTTAACTGCATAGTTTGCTGCTGCTCTCTCTTCGAAAATCATAATCTGTGATAACACAAATCCTAGCTGTTTCTTGTTGTTTGTGCTTTATGCTTACCGGATTGTACCGCTGAACAAAATAGGATCTTGGAGAATGATTGACAGCCTGGATCTTAGCGTCTGTAAAGGGAGCTTTGCAATGTCTATGCCATCAATGATAATCCTCCCTATTCAAAAGAACATTGAGAGTCTGCTAGACTGTTCATCACATCATATAGCTAGCAACCAACAACACAACTTGATTTTAGTTTGCATTATATTACAGAGAAGCATGCAAGACTAACCCTTGGGGTACATATTACTTTATTCACCAGTGAAATGAGTTACTGCTAAGCAGAAAGTGCAGTTCCCTTGAGACTACATCATGGAAGATGCCTGTTATATTTTATGAATATTATATGTCCCATCTGTTTGTTTGATGATTATTGTGTTGTTTGCTATATGATTACAAGGGGTTAATTCAAGCAAAGGTCCCCTTTCCTGTGTGCCTAACAATAGGTTCAGAAAGCCCTATTTACCATACTTAATGGACAATGCAGGTGTCAATCACTTTGAAGTTTTACATCCAGCTATGCTGATGAGTTGAACAGTCTGGCTTCGCAAGGGTGGGGTGGGAAAACAGGCAGCAAACTGGAACAAAGAACTTTCAGAAAGGATAAAGAGATGTCCCTGCAGCACAGGGAATGAGAGTGCTGGGGAACAGACTGAAACCCCGTCCCCCAACCTCTAGGATTTCAGTCTGCTCCCCAGCAATCTCTGGGATGTTTGGGTTAAGCTCCACCTACATAAGCTTTAGGTCAGGTAGGTATGTGTGTAAACCTTTTATTGTGTTAAGCTCCTTTTTCTCTTGTTGTGCTTTGTTCCTGTGATTAAACAATGCTTTGTTTTGAAACGGCTGTAGTGGATCACTGTATACACCACTGGTCACGGCTCCCAGAAGGAAGACTTGCAGGTAGCTGGACCTAGTCAGACCTGCTGAACAATCACAGTTGGTACTCGAGTTATTGTAGCCTTGGGGCCACTCTGAAAGTGGGAGAATCGGGGGATTCCACTCCAGAACAGGCAAAAGCCTAGCACCTGAAGGGATGCACGCAGAGAGACCTGGAAGGGGTCAGAGCCACACAAATAATGATATACTTGATTTGCAGGATGTCTAATAACCCAGAATAAATGATCAGATACCGGAGAACATAGCTAAGTTGCATTTGTTGAGGAGGGCAAGCGCAGGTGAAACTTCTTCCCTTCAGGTCTCTAAGGGTTCACACTCTATATGCCGTCCATGAGTTGTCCATGCCCCAAGCTACAGAGGGATCCAATTCTGTTCTGTTCTATTCAGGTTCTTATAGCCCCTCCATCACAACCATATCCAAGTGCCTTCCTGAAGTGCATTAAGTGATGTGACTAACCTCTATCATGAGTGGTTCTTTCTCCCCTCTCCTCCCCATGTGAAAATGTCAGGAAGAGTTTGTTTGTGAAGTTCTAGAGCAGGGCATAAAGGATGAGGAGACATGCAAGTCTACTTTTGGAAATAACTGTAAATTAAAGGCTCAATCCTGCTCTCTCTGAAGTCACTGGGAATTTTGCTATTGACTTCAAAAGGAGCAGGTTCAGGCCTTATAGGAAATCAATATTGACACAGAATATGGATTTTTTAAAAAATACACGTTTGAAGTCCTTTTTTATTTTTAATGGAAACACTTGCCTGAGGCTGCTCATGGCATTAGAAAACACTGATCACGTTGAATGAGATTTTATATCAACCTGGGTTATCAATAAGGCAGAAGCTGATGAAAGACAGATGATCCCTTACTTGGAATAAGCCCAGCAACAATGCCTAGCACAGTTTTACGGTCTTTGTAATTCATGGCTGCTAGTGTCAGATGAAGAAGGTTCAAAGTTGCTTCTTCAGGGAGCTAACCCTGACTGGAGGGAACAGGTGTGAGCCTACCTTCAAAGGTGTCAACCATTCTGAAAAAGGCAAGAGAGAAGGAGGATTTCCCACTGCCTGTTCTGCCACAGATTCCAATCTACAACACAGAAACAAGATGAGTAGAACATTAAATGAATAGGAAGGAGAAATATCTGTACAGGGCATTTGCAACAAACATCTTGGGGTGAAATTCTGGCCCCGTCTGAAGTCGATGACAAAACTGAATTGTCTTCAGCAGGGGCCATATTTTCACCCTTTTGTCTTTTAAAAGAGAATTGGACATTCAGGGTTAGATTTTGGCTGGCCCTCCATGGGGATACTAGGGCACAGTGGGCCACAGGGAGACCTTCCGGAGCACAAGGAGGGTTGGCTAGTGCTGCCAGCAAAGTTTAATACCCCAGAGGGAGTGTGTCTGGGTGGGAGAGTCCACTGTATGATGGGAGGCAGACACACAAGATTAAGGAGGAGAAACAAGATTGAGGGGAAAGGGACAAGTGGGGAGAGATGACCAATGAAGGGACGGGGTAGGGAAGCCATTTGGGAATGATGGAGTGTATATCTCACATTACAAGTATCAGTGTCCCTTATTTTGAGGCCCTATGTCCCACAGCGGAGCACCAGAAGATTAAGAAGCACTGTACATCACTGTAACAGTACACATTTTTGAAGGCACCAGAGCAAAAGCGTAAAGAAACCAGTATAAGGGATCAGGACAGGAGTATATTATTTTGGAGGAGTTAAAACTTGGTGGAGGAAAAACTTTGGAAATCATTAATAAAAAATAGCTTAGTACATTCTCACCACTCTGTGGTTTCTATTACAAGCTGGTCTGACTGGGGAAAGAGTCATTTCTCAAATCATCTCCTCTTTTTTACCTTTTGCCCTGGAGAAATGTGAGCACTGACGTGCTTTAGGACTGGCTTTAGGTTGCTGTCATACCGGACACTCAGGTTCTGTATTTGGATCTCACCTCTGGCAGGCCAGTTCTGAGGAATCTGCGAAGGAGCTGTATAAAAACCCACTTGTGATCAATTCATCAATTCATTAAAAGCTCTAATAAGTTATTTATGGAAATTCACTGTGAATCATTAAATATTTAACAAGTTCTTTTCTCAAGCGATACAATACCACACTCACAAAGGAGCCCTTCATAATTTTCAGCTTCCGTTTTTAGAAGGCCATTGATTCTTTTCACTGCTCCCAGCTGGATCTCCATATCAGCCAGGTTACGAACCATCCAGTTCAGGTAATTAGACACCTGAAATAATATAAATAAATAAAAGTCACGTTTTGCTAATATGAAATACTGGAAAAGAAACACCATAACACCATTAGGCCACCAAGCACTTCCATTCCTCCAGGACAGCTTTTTAATTGTTTCTGTGTAGTTTATTTAGAATACAGTCTTAATAAGCTGAATGAAACATTTCGTGCACATTAACAGAGTGGCAAGACTGGCTGCAAGTTAAACATCCTAGTTATGGTGCTCTGGTATTATGATGCTACATGCCAATATTCAAAAGAAAATAAAAGCTAAAAGAGAGAGAGAACTTTTCTTTAAAAAAAAACCCTGAATATCTAGAATGAGAGACTGCAGCATAATGATGAGTAAATTCGTGATCTAGTAATACTATTTTTCAATTAGAATGAATGATAATATTTTGATATATTTATTAATAACTACACTATATATTACTTACATGGGATTTAAAAACTTAGAAAAGAATATGCTTAACAAACATATCACCCACATAATATGAATTGAAGTTAATGTACTATTTCAGTGTTTTTACAGCTTCCCAATATGGATGTGTATTCAGCACCTTCTGTCTTTCCCACCTTTGTGCCCTAAAGAAAGTATTGTGTGTGGGGGAAGCCACTCAACGCATGATTTAACTTACCATAAGAGCATAGGTTAGTCCTAAGCCCACAAGTCCTGAAGACAGCTGATTGTACAGGGACTTGGTAATAGAAGTCACAGCTGCTATGAGAACCACACATGCTCCAATGTATTCCTGAAGAAATATGAATAAGCTCCATCACTATATATATATATATATAGAGAGAGAGAGAGACCATGCAAATATTTTGGTAAGTTCAGTTTGAAACAATAAACCCTTTACATGGCTAAGACCGAAACACATGCAGAAGATTTTAAATCTGTGGATAGAGATGGCCTGTTAACCCCCATTTTTGCTATCGTTTCCCTTGTCCCCTCTCTCTCTCACTTCTTTGTATTGTCAGATGTATCCACGGTTGTGTTCCCATCCCATCTTAAATTAGGTTTGGTCTACATATAGTTTTTGTACCAATATAAGTATTTCAGTTAGGTGTGTGATGTTTTACTGGAATAGTTATACTGATACAGTGGCTAGTATAGAGTCAGTCATACCCATTATATGAAAGGTGCCATATATTAGAATAGCTTATTCCCTAAATTTACAGGCATAAGCTATACTTGTATAATTATGTCCACACTAGAGGTTATGGAACTGGTATAGTTAAAGTGGTACAATTTTTGTATATAGATAAAACTTTAGAATGGGAAGTCAGTGGGGCAGGGACTGTCCTCCTGTACGGCCACATCTATGCTGGCAACTGGACAAAGGTACAAGGCAGTGTGTACACTTGCCCATATAAGCCACAGCTGCACAGAGTGTCCAGATATGCTATGCTGGACATGGGTGTACACTCTGAACCTGGGAATACCCGTGTCCACACAGCTTTTTTTTGGTAAGCAAGGTTAGCACCTCTCCTGCCCAACTGGTAGAAGAAATGGCACAAGTGACCGACGGTGCACGACTCTTTCTTGTGAGACAAATGTGAGTGCATTGCAATACGTGACCGGTGAGAATTTTGGATGAAAGGACTTGGACCTCTCTCACAAGCCAAAGACTGGTAGCCAG
>NW_020697746.1:102372-130736 GCF_002925995.2 Terrapene triunguis | reverse complement strand
AGAAGCGAGTGGCCATAGCCCTCTGGAAGCTTGCAACGCCGGACAGCTACCGGTCAGTCGCGAACCACTTTGGCGTGGGCAAATCTACCGTGGGGGTTGTTGTCATGCAAGTAGCCAAGGCAATCGTGAAGGTACTGCTGTCAAAGGTAGTGACCCTGGGAAACGCGCAGGCCATCATAGATGGCTTCGCTGCGATGGGATTCCCAAACTGCGGTGGGGCTATAGATGGGACTCACATCCCTATCCTGGGACCGGGCCACCAGGCCAGCCAGTACATCAATAGAAAGGGCTACTTTTCAATGGTGCTGCAAGCACTGGTGGACCATCGGGGACGGTTTACAAACATCAACGTCGGATGGCCGGGCAAGGTTCATGACGCTCGCGTGTTCAGGAACTCTGGTCTGTTTAGACGGCTACAGGAAGGTATTTACTTCCCGGACCACAAGATAACTGTTGGGGATGTGGAGATGCCTACAGTGATCCTCGGGGACCCAGCCTACCCGCTAATGCCCTGGCTCATGAAGCCCTATACTGGCGCCCTGGACACAGAAAAAGAACTGTTCAACTACCGGCTGAGCAAGTGCAGAATGGTGGTGGAGTGTGCTTTTGGCCGTCTCAAGGGGAGATGGAGAAGCTTACTCACTCGCTGTGATCTCAGCGAAACCAATATCCCCATCATTATTGCAGCTTGCTGTGTGCTCCACAATCTGTGTGAGAGCAAGGGGGAGACCTTTATGGCGGGGTGGGAGGTTGAGGCAAATAGCCTGGCTGCTGATTACGCCCAGCCAGACAGCCGGGCGATTAGAAGAGCCCATCGGGACGCGCTGTGCATCCGGGAGGCTTTGAAAGCCAGTTTCAAGGCTGAGCAGGGTACCCAGTGACTTTTAAGTTTGTGGACACAGAGGCAGAACTTGCCCCCGTTTCTTTACCCAGTTGCCGTCGACTATCCTCTCCAATTACATACCCCCTTCACCCCCTTCCCAAAAAATAAAATCTGTTCTGTTTTGTTAATGGACACCGTTGTCTTTATTACTGTTTTCGCGGGAATGTTTTAAACCTGGGACGCAGACTGTGGCGGGGGGCGGGTTTAGGGTTGTGATGCAAATGATGCTTCTAAACTCCAGGAATGACAGGCTCCGCGGTGGTGGACTGGTTGTTTCAACGGAGCCTGCCAGCCCTCCTGGCCGGGACTGCGTGTATGTGCCGGCTATGTGACTGTCTTGCAGGGGGAGGAGGGTTACAGATCCCCTGCTGCGCGGCTCTGTGATGCAGGGTAAGGACCGCTGCATAAGATCTGTAACTGCCCTCCCCCGCCACCAAGTCACAGAGCAACACCCCCCCCCGCACCACACAAAACATGAAAACCACCTCCCAGACTGACCAGGATAACTAGTCACTGCACTGTATATGTGCCCTGCTGCTGCACCTGCCCCCTGCTAAAGGTGACTGTCCTGTCCAATGACCAAGCCCCTTCCCCCCCCTTCAGACAGACTCCCCTCCAAAAGAAGAGGATGGAAACAGAAATGAACAGAAACGTATTCTTTATTAACAACCGCACATGGAACGGGGGGGTGAAACTTGGACGGGGTCTTGTGTGAGGCGGGTAGGAAAGGACTTTTCAAATTTTGGGGAATGAGAGCCTTCTAGTGGTAGAGCAGTCCGCAGGGGTGGAGTGAAATTTTTCACGGCCCCTTCCACCCCTCCGTCTTTGGACTTTGGGTGAGGGGGGTATGGGACTTGGTGGTGGGGCAGGGCAGTTACAGAGAGACTGCAGCGGGGCTCTCTCCTCCTGCCTCCGGTCCTGCAGAACATCCACAAGGCGGCGGAGCGTGTCCGTTTGCTCCCTCATTAGTCCAAGCAGCGTTTGAGTAGCCTGCCTGTCCTCCTGTCGCCACCTCTCCTCCCGTTCAATGTTTGCCCGGTGCATTTGGGACAAGTTCTCCCTCCACTGTGTCTGCTGGGCTGCCTGTGCTCGGGAGCATCCCATTAGTTCAGCAAACATGTCTTCCCGTGTCCTCTTCTTCCTCCTCCTAATGTGCGCTAGCCTCTGGGCAGATGTGGCTGTGGGAATTGGAAAAAGGGAGTGAATTCCTGAGACAGATCAATGTATCTGTGAACAGAGAACATAGTCTTTCTCTGTGAACAAGACCATGCAGAGCACCTATCACACGCGCACTGAGGACAAGGTCGAATTTTCGGCCCTCGCCTACAGTGCCTGCGGTCTTGCTGTGGCGAGCTGAGGAGCGGGGCTGGACACCGGACTTTGTCTAGCTGGCAAACATGGTAAGCCGTAGACTTGTGGCCGCTTAAAACTTTAAGAGTGGCACTGGCCTCCTTTCACATAGAAAGCAATGCGAGTCTCTGCTGGCAGCAGTCCTGCAAGCATGAACTCTGGCCCTGTCCCACCCCCTCGCGGCTGTAAACCGCGTGGCTGTAAACCGGCGGTTGCAGTTCTGTAAAGGGACGGGCAAGCAGTCCCAATACTAACTTTCCCCTACCTAATTCACAGCAGGGAGTCATGCCAGACATCACCCTCCTGAAGGTCTCCCAGAGCCAGAAGGAGAAGATGCTCCGTGACAGCCTGCAGAAACCGGGGCCATTTGCTGCACTGCTCTGCAAGGCCATGATCCCGGAGTACCTGCTGGCGTTGTGGCAGGGAAACGTGTCCTACCACGGGGGGCCTAATAAGCTCTCCCTGCCCAGGAACCTGCTCATGAGGCTGGAAAAACACCTGCAGGAGGTGTATGAGGAGTTCTCCCCGGAGGATCTCGCCTCTATCCCCGGTTACATTGACCAGTTCTTGGCTTAGGTGCCCTTGGAGGGACAAATGAGTGCAGCGTTTTGGGCACTGTAATCATGAAGCGGACATTGTGAAATTTTTTGAAAATGGTTCGGACTACATATTGAGGCGCCCAAAGACAGACTAATCATGATACACTTTGCACTGATTCCCCTTTTGTTTGACTTTCCTGTTTACATGTTTTGAAGCACTTTACCCACTGTTAATATTTTCAATCTTCCTGTTTTGTTGCAAATAAATGTTTACATGTTTTAAAGCACTTTAGCTACTGTTAATATTTTAAATATGCCAGTTATGTTGTAAATAAATGTTTAGATATTTAAAACACTTACTGCTTGATCCTTCCCCTGAATCTGTGTCTGGGATAACGGCTGGGGAGGGTTGGTAGGGGATCTCTGTCAGGGTGATGAAGAGCTCCTGGCTGTCGGGGAAATCAGCGGTGCCAGCGCTGTCGACTGCCTCGTCCTCCTTATCTCCTTCCTCATCTTCCCCGTCCGCTAACATGTCGGAGGAACCGGCTGCGGACAATATCCCATCCTCAGAGTCCACGGTCAGGGGTGGGGTAGTGGTGGCGGCCGCACCTAGGATGGAATGCAGTGCCTCGTAGAAACGGGATGTGTGGGGCTGGGATCCAGAGCGTCCGTTTGCCTCTTTGGTCTTCTGGTAGCCTTGTCTCAGCTCCTTGATTTTCACGCGGCACTGCGTTGCATCCCGGCTGTAGCCTCTCTCTGCCATGGCTTTAGAGATCTTCTCATAGGTCTTTGCATTCCGTCTTTTGGAGCGCAGCTCGGAAAGCACGGACTCATCTCCTCACACAGCGATGAGATCCAAGACTTCCCGATCCGTCCATGCTGGGGCCCTCTTTCTATTGGATTGCACGGCCATCTCTGCTGGAGAGCTCTGCATCGTTGCCACTGCTGCCACTGCTGCTGAGCTCGCCACGGTGTCCAAACAGAAACTGCGCTTCAAACTGCCCAGACAGGAAAAGGAATTCAAATTTTCCCGGGGTGTGGCTGGTCAGAGCATCCGAGCTCGGACTGCTGTCCAGAGCGTCAACAGAGTGTTGCACTGTGGGATAGCTCCCGGAGCTATTAGCGTCGATTTCCATCCACACCTAGCCTAATTCGATATGGCCATTTCGAATTTAGCGCTACTCCTCTCGTTGGGGAGGATTACAGAAATCGATTTAAAGAGAGCTCTATGTCGAACTAAATGGCTTCCTGGTGTGGACGGGTGCAGGGTTAATTCGATATAACAGCGCTAAATTCGACATAAAAGCCTAGTGTAGACCAGGCCAGAGACTGTAGGGGCCAGTGATGCTCCTGGCACAGTTGATTGCTGCCCTAAATTGGTGTATCCTTGCTGCAGTGGTCCCTATTGGTCTTTGTAAGGGCTCAGGATAGCCAAGGGAGAGAAAAGCCTTGACCAGGCCCTTCCTCACCATCCCAATATGCCTACACCTCGTCAGTGTCTGATGAATTTTTCCCAAGAACAGGTGTAACTGAGAAGGATCTCCTTCTGCAACGTTTGTCAAGAGAGTTAGGGACACTTTCACCAATGTTTTAAAAATGCTCACTAGATCAGGAGTGATGCCTGTGGATTTTCAATTTTTAAAAGCAATTCTCTCAGCTTCCTGGGATTCTTATTTTGTACAAAAAGCAAACCACTGAATGTTGAAATAAACAAACTTACCATATTCCCCCATCAGAGGAGTGCAAGACTCAACATTGATCCTAGGTGCTTCTGCTTGACCGTAACCAAAATATCAGTTGAGTATCAGCAACATCCTCTCCCAGGGGACTATGCCATCCTCTTGCAGGTGGATCTGATTCAGTCATAAAATCTTTGGCATGAACACAGTGCCTTTCATACATGGATTTCCAAGCACAGGTGCTGTCCATTTCTAACTTATGATCCTACCCTAGACTGATTGGACCCCTCAGTGGAGCAAAAAGGCATCAGTCATGAGGCTGTATTTCATGGAAACTGCACGAAGATAGATTGAAACACACATTTTCAGACACACTGTCTGATCATATGACAATATCATGCTCTACAATCAGTGCACTGTGGGTCATTCACAATTAATTCCAATAAGAGTCTTCAGTTTTCAAAAGGCACAGGTACTTATAGCTTTCATAATTGGCAACCTTGCAAAAGAACTGACCATTTAGAGAGAGTATGACTTCATATCTTATCGTATCAGCTTTCCGTGGATGTAACATCTGCTCTCCACTTGAGCCCTTTGAAGAAATAGGGGGTAAATGGGAAGCCCAAGACGAGTTCCGAGGACCCAACCCTTAGGAAAAACAAGTTATGGATCATGATGTTTACACTGTCATAGCAGACTGCAATACGCTGACAGCTACAAAATCTCCCTAGAAGACATTGACTGATATCCAGACTAGTAACTGGGAAACTTGACAGTGCTGAGATAAATATTTTTATCTAATTTAGATAACACTTTTTAAATTTAAAGCTAAAGAGTACATTGCTCAGGGAAATCAGTGCATCGGAAGTGCACTAAAAATGTCCTTCTTCGATTTACATGCCTTCTACACCCAACAAAATTGCTTCCTCTTTGATTCTGTGATAGATATTATTCTTTATTTACAGTTGGATGACTCACTGCTGAACTAATCTTTTTCATAGCCCCTGAATTATGACACTTTAAAAAATTGTAATGAGATTTAGCTGGCAAAATTAATGCCATTGGAAGACTGAATGCACTGACCAAAGGGAAGACATGGAATGTAGTTAAGAAGTTGTCTTGGGAGTAAGGTAGCAGACCAACTACTTTCAGGCATGCAGATTTATTTAGGCCAGATAAAAACTATATGATCTGGAAGGCTTTTTATTAAAATGAGGTTTAATTCCATGACTTCCTGTATGAAAGTCGGAATGAATAATGATTCTAGAATAGAGCTACACTCTGCCATTAAATGGAGGCCCATTGCAATTTTCATAAATTTATGACTTTGTGCTAACAATCAAGAGAAAATTGGGAAAAAGACTTGAACCAAGAAATAAGATTTGGGCTAATTTTGTGTTCTGAAATTTTTGGGTGCCCAATTTGAGACACGTAGGCCCAGATCCTCAAAGGTATTTAGGACCTAACCTCCATGGAGCCTAAATACCTTTGTAGATCTAGATCACTAGTGCCCGACTTTCAGATGTACTGAGAATTCACAGCTCTAGTTGACTTCAACTGGAACTTTGGGTCCTTTGAAAATAAGGCACCAGAGGCTAGGTTCACAAGGAGGACACACGCAGTGCAACGCCTAACTTTCAGGCTTGCTGCCACTTAGTGGAATTCACAGCCCGGAGTTAGGTACCCAGGTTCCCCGTATAATGCATGGGTAGTTAGGTAGCTAAGCAAGTGATTCACAGAAGCCAGCCAGCTGAGTGTGTAGCTGCCTAAACCAGCCAGAAGGAAATGTCGTGAAGAAGGGTATGACCTAAACCCGCACCACTCAAAAGGAATTAGGTGTTTAAGCCAGGTCATTTTGTATAAAATACTTAAATAGCCTTTGGGCCAGAGAGAGAGAGAATGAGTGATTCTGTAGCCTCGTAGTTATCATACTCTTTTGGGAGACCTGGGTTCCAGTCCCTTCTCCAAAGACTATTTAAGTATTTTATATAAAGTGTAACAGCTTCAACAGAAGTGACTGAGAGCACCTCACTCTAGCTGATCCTACAGCTCATGGATTAAGGTATTCAGGTGGGAGACCTGTGTTCCAGTCCCTGCTCTGAATCAGGCAGAGTGGGGGTCTGAGCCTTGGTCTCCTGCATGAGTGCTCCAACCACTGACTATAAGGCTGGGGGAGAACACCATTGCCTTCTCATCAGCTGTTTTAAGCAGGACCCGATCTGTTAGGAGTGCTGCTAGGCAGTCTCTGGGCATGCTTACTGCATTGGTCT
The DNA here is from genome assembly GCF_002925995.2 of Terrapene triunguis. NCBI lineage: Eukaryota > Metazoa > Chordata > Testudines > Emydidae > Terrapene > Terrapene triunguis. The sequence goes on along the minus strand of NW_020697746.1, from coordinate 124,015 downwards.
CACAGGTGAGATAGGCATGGGTTGTGACATTGCACTCCATATGATTTTATAAAAATATGCTAATGAGTGTGAATATAATGTAACTAGAATATGCTTCATGCAAAAGGTCTCTTGTAAGGTATCATTACAAAGCTTATAATCTACTGAGTGTGTTCATCCTATTTGTATGAATGTATCACTCTTGTATCTGAAACTAGAAAGATGAAATATAACTCTGAGGTCCTATTGTAATTATGCAAAGTGTGAGCCACTAATGGTGGTTTAGAATCTTGATGGCTCCTATCAATTTGGACAATTGGTTGTAAATGGCTCTGCTTACTTGCAAGCCTTCCTGTGAGACAGGCCAGGAAGAATGAAGGCTTGGGGATCTCACAAGACATGTGACCATGTCACCTAGTACTGGAATCCATCTAAAATCTGGGGCTTTTCCATTTAGAAGGAGGGATGGGGACTCAGAGAGACAAAAGATTCCCGCCTTGTGCCAAAGCTATATAAGGGAGTGGAACAGAACAAAGGAGGCTGCAGTCATGAGAAATCCCCTAGCTACCACCTGAGCTGAAAGAAGGACTGTACCAGGAGAAAGGATTGGGCCCAGACTAGAAAGGAGTCTAGTCTGTGAAAGAAGCTTATTGGAACATCTCTGAGGGTGAGATTTTTCTGTATTCAGTTTCTTAATGTATTAGGCTTAGACTTGCGTGTTTTTGTTTTATTTTGCTTGGTAACTTATTTTGTTCTGTCTGTTATTACTTGGAACCACTTAAATCCTACTTTTTATATTTAATAAAATCACGTTTGCTTATTATTGAACCCAGAGTTAGTGACTAATACCTGGGGGAGCAAACAGCTGTGCATATCTCTCTATCAGTGTTATAGAGGGCGGACAATTTATGAGTTTACCCTGTATAAGATTTATTCAGAGTAAAACAGATTTATTTGGGGTTTGGATCCTATTGGGAGCTCGGTGTCTGGGTGCTAGAGACAGGAGCACTTCTTAAGCTGTTTTCAGTTAAGTCTGCAGCTTTTGGGGGACATGGTTCATGCCTGGGTCCGTGTTTGCAGCAGGCTAGCGTGTTTGTCTCAACAAGACAGGGTACTGAAGTCCCAATCTGGCAGGGAAAACGGGCTCAGAGGTAGTCTCAGTTCCAGTCCCTGCTCTGTATCAGGCAGAGTGGGGGGTCTGAGCCCCGGTCTCCTCCATGAGTGCTCCAACCACTGGCTATGGGGCAGGGGGACAACACCATTACCTTCTCCTCAGCTGTGTTTTATGCAGGACCCAATCTGGTAGGAGTGCTGCTAGGCAGTCTCTGGGCATGCTTACTGCATTGGTCTCACAGGTGAGATAGGCATAGGTATGACTAGTTTATGAATCTCACTGGGGCTTAAGTGTGAAATAGGTGCCATGCTGCTCAGTGATGTCAGGATTTAGGTGGCTGTGTGCATGCCTAGATGCAGATAATTAGGTGCCTAGGGAATTTTACCAGTGGAAATGTAGGTGCCCAAGGGCTCTAGAGGCCTATGGTGTTAGGTGACAGCTCGGCAGGTAGTTTGTGAATGCCAACTGCGCTAAATGTTTGATTTGGACACTTAAAGTGGCAGCAGGGTGCTTAAGCCCCCCTTGGAAATCTAGCCCCATGTTTGTCAATTTGGGCACTGTAGCGAGGAGGTGTGGCCTCCCTTGGAGATGAATGGATGGCCAGCCACGAGCCCCCCCCCGATGGGAAGAGCCAGGACACCCAGGCCCACCCAGCTGGAAGCAGAGGGGCGGGACATGAACCAGACATATAAAACGCCAGCCCTCCGGCTCAGTTAGAGAGGAGCTGCCGGAGGAGAAGGACGTCTCTCATCTGCTGCTGGAGCTCGGACTTGACAGCAACTACTGCAGTGCCCAAGAACTGGAGGGACTGCCAGAGCTGCCAGTCACTGGAGACCTTGAGGAGTTGCTGGGGCTGCTGCTCACCGTTTACCGCAGCGAGACGGATGATGACCCAGGGACCCCCCTTTGAATGGGCGTGTAGGAAGTAGCCCAGGGGAGACAAATATAGTTTGACTGTGTTGCTGACTGACAGCTGGCCAGCAGGTTGCGGCTGGATTTCCCCGCTGACCCATTGGCAGAACACTCTGCCATGGTTAGGGCCCAGGGCTGGGATGCAGTGGAGTCGGGTGGGCCTGCCACCACAGGCCAAGAAGCCTGCGTTTGTTGGCAGTCCACCAGAGCCAGGACCCCGACTGCTTGCTCCCCCGCCGTGTTTGAGGGCCTGGGTGAATAGACTGGTTACATAACTGTCCTGAGTCCAGGCTTGAGCTTCCTGACTTTGCTGCCCGCCCTGTAGGGCCTGGGCTAATAGATTCCTTATTTGCTCTGTCCTGAATACCAGCAGCCAAGGCTACCTAACTGCTTGCTCCCTTTCCCTGCTGGAGGCCCGGGGCTTGTGGACACTCCTGCTCTACCCTGACTGTAGGCTAGAGCCCTCTAACTGTTTGGTGCCCAGCCCCTAGACCCAGTACTGGATTACCCTGCCCAGTGGCAGAGAACCTGATGCCAATTCCCCCCTGAATTGTGCTCTTCTAGAGGACGTGTAACGAGGGGGCGTGGCCTCCCTCCCAGATGGACGGAGGGACCACTGCGAATGCCTTACAGGCACCCAAAATTAAGGCATGCAAAATTTGTGAGCACTCTGAAAATATGGATTCATGATACTTGCCCAAAGTCACACAGGCACAGTTGGCAACAGAAATCAGCTCTCTCAATATCCTGGGCAGTTCCTTTACCACAAGACCACCATTGCTCCTGTTAACCATGGAATACAGTTATTATCTATCCACATACTGGTATTTGTGAACTTAACCCTGTCCCAGAAGTGCTTCTCCAACCCATTTGCATATATGCAGATTCTTGACTGGAATGTGACATGAAAAAAAAGATTTGTTTCAAAATACCTCTTGCCTCAATCAGGAAACCAGCTATTTTAAAATCTGGGATCCATGTGTAACCCTTCTGCCCATCTAAGTTGGCAGCAACAAGGGCCGGGTTCTGTATCTAGGGGTTCCGTTTCAATAACACAATGCAAAACCGGCTCGAGCCCCCACCCAGTGACCTGGGACAATTACATACCACCCCCCTGGGTACCTCTAAGAGGCAATACTTCCCCTCTCGCAAGCACGGAGTCTGAGTGTAGCAGAAAATGTTTAATAACATGAGGTAAACGACATCAGCATAAAATTGGAAAAACACCACAAACAGAATTCATAACACAAACCATGAGCAAAACCCACCCCAGCAAATTGGGCTGTGTCCTTTCCCTTTGGTTCTTGAATCCAGCAACCCAAAAATCACCCAGAGTCCCCAAAGTCCAACATCCCCAAAGTCTCTGGGGTCCAGCAACCACCCAAAGTCCCAAAAGTCCAACAACCCCCAAAGTCTCTGCCCCTGGTCAGTGCAGCCCCAGAGTAAAGGGGGGGGGCACACAGGGTGTTAAGGGGCACCTTACGTGATCCGAGGCTGGCCAGCCGTCTGTTTCTCCGTGGGGGTTCCGCCGCAGCCTTTACCACGAGCCAGTCCACTTTCCTGCCATCCCACGAACTGCTCCGCTCTACAAGCTGCTCCGCTCCACTCCGCTCACCGACCTGTGAGCCGTTCCAGCCGTCCCCGCAAACAGCTCCGCTCACCATTCCTTGGGCCACGCCAACCGGCCCAGCAAGGCTCCACGCCGCTCGCTGCTCCTCCAGTCGTCCCCACAAATTGCTCCGCCAGCTGCTGAGCAATATAGCTTCAGGCTCCCCCACTAGTTAACATAGCCTCAGTGATCTCAGCTCTTAATAACATCAGCTCTTTTGTGATTTCAGCTCTTAGCGATTTCAGCTCATAGTATAGTAGGGGAGCCCCAGTGCTGGTGCACCATTGGCCGAAAGTGAATTCAGCTCAGCAGCCTGTAACTAGACTCCTAAGGGAATCAAAGTTAGCTCTGACATTCAACAGTGGAGAGAGGAGGTGGTGCAATCGGTGTTTCGGACCCTGAGAGAGGGCCCATACCATCAGGTACAAATACCTGCCCCCATCCTCTCTCAATTCACTGGGTTTTGTAACCCATGCCCCTTGTCAAGCAAGTGCTACTTAGGTAATGGTGAAGGACTCACTCAGTCCTTCTGTCATACAACAGTTCCACTGGCCTTGATTCACAGAATCAGGGTAACAAAACTTTATTCTTCCTGCCCCAATAATAGAGAAACTGGGGATCCCACACCAGCCAAAGTAACCACTTTCAGTTGCTGTGTTTCCTGCCAGGCGAGTGGGTGTGCCCATGCAAACAAGATCAGACCCTGGAGTTCTTTTCCATACTCGCCATAATTCACCACCAGATGTCAGGGTAGAGCTCATCCTGACTCTGCTTACACATGTAGAATATGTAGCCAAATATTTTGCCCTTTCTTGTGCAACAGTGAGTAGGACATTTTAAAATGTTCCAGCCATTACTTATGAGATAATAGCACTCGAAGGCCTACTTGGGACTGACACTTCAGTGTGCTGGGTGGTGTACAAACAGAAAAGAGACAGTCTCTACTCTGCAGTACTTACAGAGCTAAAAGATGCAGACAGACGAAGGGTAGTGGATAAGGGTATACAAATACAAGCAAATGAATATGGTGAAGAATGGGTGTAGCTTTGTTACATGTGTTACTACTTTTAGTTCGGGATAGAGGTAAGGAGTAATGGAGCTGAAGAAGGAAAGAAGGGGAAGAGGAACAGTCATGGCTCTGCCTAACCCTGATCAGCTATCAGCATATCAGCAGGCAGGGCTGCGTAGACATCATGGTACAGAGCCTATAAAACTGGTAGGTCTGCATATCTTTTAGCTCATGCTCTTTAATGTGCTCTCTACTTTCTCCTATTTCCTATTGGAGACTAGTACATTTCCAAATGTGGAGCTGTCCATCGGAGACATTTCTAATGCTCCCATCACTTAAGTGTGCAGTTGACATTTCCAAACCAAATTCCACATAGGAAACTGAGGGATTTTAATCCTGCTTCTAGGGCAAATCTCAATGCAATTTCAACTATGCGTTTGCTAATGACGTTTCCTTAATCTGACGGAGAAGTGTAGTGTCCCTGACATTTCAGTGCATGACTTCTCAGACTGGTTCTTCTCTCACTGAGCTAATTAAACTAATGTACAGCATCAAAGAGTGGTAAGTGCCTACTTCCCCTCCTGTGCTCCCTCTCTCATTAGAAGTGTTTTACAAACGAGGGAGCCTACATGCTTTTCAGTTTCTATCATGACAATTTGCCCATCTCTCCTGGTGGGGAAAAACAGGCGCTTAGAAAAAATTACACTTGTGGCAAAAAAGCTTTTATTCAACTCTTCTCAGAAAGAGACTGCGCATTAGAATGTGCATTTTAAAATGTTACACATCCATTAAACTGAGCTCTGTGGTGGACTATATGGAGGCTCCCCCTCAGAAAAAATTACATGGCTTGTAAAAGTGATTTCTAAGTGATTCAAAGGAACATGAGAAAGAGGAGGAAAAACTCCTATAAACACAAGAAAAATGGAGGGTTTGCGAGGAGAATTTGGAGGTGGAGGAGGACAAGCCAGTTACTTACAAAATGATTTTCCATCTTCATCAGGCTTGCAAACCTATGTCTGCACTAGCACTTTTGTCGGTAAAACTGGTGCCTGCTGCCATGCGGCCAGGGCTAGGGCTCAGTGCCCGCAGCCAGAACCCAGAGCTGGGGACAGGAACTGCATGGCCAGAGCCAGGGATGGGAGCCCGCTACTGCGCAGACGGAGCTGTGGGTCAGCGTCTGGGGCCAGTGCCCGCCGCTGCACGGCCAGAGCCCGGAGCTGGGTGCTGTGTGGCTGGATCCAGGAGCCAGTGTCTGCTGTTGTGTGGCTGGCGCCAGTGCTTGCTGCTGTGCCGCCAGGGCCAGGGCCAGGGGCTGGCACCTGGGGCCAGCTCCCACCATCACATGGCCGGAGCCCGGGAACAGAGCTGTGTGTCAGCGCCTGCTGCCATGCAGCTGGGGCAGAGGATCAGCACCAGGGGCTAGGGCCACGTTGCTGGAGCCCGGGGCCAGTGCCTGTCACCGCATGGCCGGATCTGGGGGCCAGAGGCCGACTGAAGCTCCGCGGCCGGAGCTGGGGGTCAGCATCTGCTGCCCTGTGGCCAGAGCCTGGGACTGGAGCCGGGAGCCAGCGCCTGCTGCCACACAGCTGGAACCAGGGGCCGGAGGTTGAAGCCCCACAGCTAGAGGCCAGGGCCATGTGGCTGGAGCCTAGGGTTGCCAACTTTCTACTAGCACAAAACCAAACACCTTTGCCTGGGCCCTGCCCTGCCCCTCATCCGAGGCCCCACCCATGCCCCGCCCCATCTCAGAAGTGCCCCCCCCGATTGCTGGCTCTCTCCACCCTCACTCACTTGCTCATTTTCACCAGGCTGGCTCAGGGGGTTGGGGTGCAGGAGAGGGCGAGGGCTCTGGCTGGAGGTGCTGGCTCTAGGGAGGGACCAGAAATGAGGCGTTAAGGATGCAGGAGGGGGCTCCAGGATGAGGCAGTGGGTTGGGATGTGGGAAGGGGTGAGGGCTCTGGCTAGGGGTCCGGGCTCTGGGGTGGGGCCAGAGATTAGAGGTTTGGGGTGCATGAGGGGGCTCCGGGCTGGGGGGTGGATCCGAGGGGTTCAAAGTATGGGAGGGGACTCTGGGCTGAGGGAGGGGGGCGGGAGAGAGTATGGGCTCTGGGCTGGGGCTGTGGGTTCCGGGATGGGGCTAGATATGAGGGGTTCAGGGTATGGGAGGGAGCTCTGGGCTGGGGCAGGGGGTTGGGGTGTGTGTGTGGAGGTGAGGGCTCCAGCTGGAGGTGCGGACTCTGGTGTGGGGCCAGGGGTGAGGGGGTTGGAGTGCAGAAGTGAGCTTCAGGCTGGGGCAAAGGGTTGGGGTGTGGGAAGGTGAAGGCTCTGGCTAGGGGTCTGGGCTCTGGGTGGACCCAGGGATGAGGGATTTGGGGTGCAGGAGGGTGCTCTGGGCTGGGGGGTGGAGCCGAGGGGGTCAGAGTATGGGAGGGGGTTCAGGGCTGGGGCAGGGGGTTGGGATGTGGGCTTACCTTGGGCGGCTCCCGGTCACTGGTGCAGCGAAGCTAAGGCAGGCTCCCTGCCTGTCCTGACACCGCGCTGCGTCCCGGAAGCAGCCAGCAAGTGCGGCTCCTAGGCGCGGGGGCCAGGAGGCTCCGCGCGGTTCTCTCACCCAGAAGCACCAGCCCCCCAGCTCCCATTGGCCGCAGTTCCTGGCCAATGGGAGTGCGGAGCCAGTGCTTGGGGCGGAGGCAGCACGTGGAGTCCTGTGGCCCCCCTACCTAGGAGCCAGACCTGCTGGCCGCTTCCGGGGTGCAGTGTGGTGCCAGGACAGGCAGGGACTAGTTTACCTTAGTCCTGCAGCACCACCGACCAGGCTTTCCTGACCGGAGCCACCAGGGTCCCTTTTCGACTAGGTGTTCTGGTAAAAACCGAACACCTGGCAATCCTACTGGAGCCGGGGTGTGTGTGTGTCAGTACCTGCTGCCCCACAGTTGGAACCCAGGGCCGCATGGCCAGCTTCCTGAAGTCCCACTGCTGGAGCCTGCCACCCAACCCCCCGCCCTCCACAACGTGGGTCAAGAACTCACCTGGCTCCTGCAGCGTTGTGTCCCACCTCTCTCCAGAGGCGGTACAGGGTGACGCATCCAGGAGCAACAAGGAGGGAGGGGCCGATGCTTTGCTCCTCCCATCACCGCCCAGGAGGATGTCATGGCTGCATGAAAAGCCCCTGGTGGCTGCATGAGGCCACAGTGGCCGCATTTGAGAAACGTTGCTTTAAACGACATGACTGAAATGTGAACAAACTTTTGAAAACGTACTATAAATAGCAGTTCTTAGGGCAGCTTGTCTCCCTTCAGTGCCCTTTAGTGGATAAGAAGAGCAGGACTACACTTCAAACAGCAGCCACAGGAAAAGCAATTATGAGACTACGCTGCTATCAGCATTAGTAACTCCTGTTAGCATGAATACACGTGCATATCAATAGCCGAATACAATTTTAAGATTTTTAAACAGTACAGGCCCGGAAGAGGTATAAACAATTTGACATTCAGGGCCTGATCTAGCAAACCCTTAACACCAAGCCTATTGCAAAAAAAGTGGGACTAATTATGGTAGCAAATGCATCACTATATTTGGCATTAAGTGTTTGCAGTGTTAGGACCTTAATTATTATAATCCTGATACTTGTAAATTAGGGGTTTTTTAGGGATAAAACTTAAACAAAGGTTTCTCTTTTCTAGATTGTGACTCAGACTAGATGCCCACATGGGAGCGTTGGAAAGGCCACTTAGGCCCTTATGGATCTACAACACGGGTTCTCAAACTTCATTGCACCGCGACCCCCTTCTGGCAACAAAATTACTACATGACCCCAGGAGAAGGGACTGAAGCCAGAACCCGCCTGAGCCCCCCACCCCGAGTGTGTGTGTGTGTTTGTGGGGAACCAAAGCCAAAGTCTGCACCCCACGGCCCAAGGCAGGGATGCCAAAGCCCAAGGGCTTCAGTCCCAGGTGGGAGGCCTGTAACCTGTGCTCCTCTACCCCGAGCCCCAGCCAGTCTAACGCCAGCCCTGGCGACCCCATTAAAAAGGGGTTGCGACCCACAGTTTGGGGTCTCGACCCACAGTTTGAGAACTGGTGCTCTCCTGGGACTATGGGTTTGGACATGTTGGGTTACTCTCCTGCATAGGCCTTGGCTACACTCAGGACACTGTGAAGCGCGAGTGTAGTCGCGCTGCCAGCGCTGCGAGAGAGCTCTCGCAGCACTGTATGTACTCCACCTCTCCGAGGGGAGTAGCTTGCAGCACTGCAAGCGAGCGTGCAGCGCTGCAGGCACTGATTACACTGGCGCTTTACAGCGCTGTACTCGCTGCGCTCAGGGGTGTGTTTTTTCACACCCCTGAGTGCAGCAAGTTGCAGCGCTGTACAGTGCCAGTGTAGCCAAGGCCTTAGCCGCTCTGTGGAGAGTAGCTAAGATCAGCAGGGTGAGGGAAGGGAGTAATTTGCTTCCAACCTGAAGGAGATTTTTTTTGTAATACGTGAGCTAAAAATGATCAGCCATATCTGAGTGGAAGCAGAGTGGGGAAAAATACACTTTCCTTATTAAAAAAATCTAGCTTCATCTTTGTGTCACTCATACACATCTGCCTCATTCATGGGGAAACTGGGTACAGTTTTCAAAAGCATCTAAAAGTATGTCTACCCTGGAGCTGTAATTCCCAGCTCGAGGAGACATACCTGCACTCACTCTGATCAAGCATGTTAAAAATCGAGTGTAGCTGTAGCAGTGTGAGTGGTGGGAAGGGGTAACTGCTTTGAGTAGGTGCCCAGTGTCTTCGAAGGGCTCATACTCAGTGCGGCTAGCCCCTTCTGTTGCACTCTCGCTCCATCAGAGCTAGCAAGGGTATGGCTCCTCAAACTGGAATTTACGCCTAAAGATCAAAGTGTAGATAGGGAGTTAGGAGGCTAAGTTCCATTTTCAAAAGTGACTTAGATACTGAGGCCCTGCCCTTCACAGATATTTCTGCATGTAATTCCCATGGAAATGAATGGGAGTTAGGTGCCTACATACCTCCTGAGCATCTGGGCCTTGAGGGCCTAGGTATCATTGCAAGTCAATGGTATTTACGCTTCTGCGGGTCAGATTTATAAAGCTATTTATGCACCTAAAGGTGCAAGTAGGTAACCAATGGGATTTTCACATAATCTGAACACCTAACTTGCAGTAGTTTCAGTGAGAGTTGGACAAATAGCCATTTTGAAAGCTCTGCCAGGTGCCTATCTGCATCTTTAGGCAGCTAAATATCCAGGGGTGCTGGAACAATGTGTATAGTGGGGGTGCTGAGAGCCATTGACCCAAACTGTAACCCTGTATATGATGGAAACCACTTCAAGCCAGGGGGTGTGGCAGCACCCCTAGTTCTAGCACCTATCTGAACACCTTTAAGAATCTGGCCTCAAGTGCCTCAGTCACTTTTGGAAATGTCTGGAGTGACTTAGGTACTTTTGAAAATTTTATCCACTATCTGGTTTAGTGGGTGGGTAAATTGAGATGAATGTTACAAAAGACGAGGGATGCTGGCAGAGGGCTCTCCATACAGGCAGTTCTTTTTCGGAATGCTGTCCCTCACCCCAATGTCAGAAACAGACTACATTTTTTGACCTTCCTGGCATGCTGCAAAGCTCATCTGTTTGAGCTGGCATTGCAGTGCCGTAACGAGGGCGAGGCGAGTGAGGCACTTGCCTCGGGCACTCAGAGCCGAGGGGAGCAAGTGTCCCTGCTGGACCGAAAGCTGCAGCTCTCCCGGCTGCTGCTGCCTCTATGGCAACCAGAGACGCCGGCCGGCAGAGGGCTGAGGGCGAGCAGCCGGCTGCTGCAAGTCAGGAAGGGGAGGGGGGAGAACAGAGGCACACACGTGCTTCTCAGACGCAGCCCTCCCCTCCCCCGGCACCCACCTGGAGGAGATGCTGAGGGGGCTTCCGGTGGGAGACAGGATCATTGGCAGTGGACCTCACTCACCTGAGCAGCTGCTGGAGCTTTGGTGAGTGTTTGACCCTGTGATCCGCCACCCCCCCCAGCTACCACTCCTGCAAACTGGGCAAGGGGCAGCCCCATCCCCCACCCCCAGTGAGGCTATGGCGAGAGGCAGCAGAGGAGGAAGGAAGCCAGATGTGATGGTAGTCCCTCCACCCCAGCACCCACCACCCCCTCCCAGAGCCCACACCCCCTCTCCGGCCCCCAAACTCTGTCCTAGAGCCTGCACCCCAGACTCCATCCCAGAGCCCAACCTCCCAACCGTCCTACACCCCAATCCCCTGCCCCAACCCAGGGTCTGCACCCCAGACCTCCTCCCCCCACACAAACTCCCTCGCAGAGCCTTAGGCAGGTGGGGGGCAGAGTTTGGGGGGGCAGGCTCTGAGTGTTCTGGGCACCACCAAAATTTCTACAAACCTGCTGCCCCTGATACTTGGATGGGGGGTGAGAAGGTGAGTCGGTGGATGGAGGGGGGCATCCATTTTTAGTATTTTAATTTTTGGTACTGCATTGATTGACTGGTGTGTGCTTAATATAGTGACCCCTTGGGTCTTTGAATGAGGCTTTATACTGGGGGGGGGGGCAAGCGGCGAGTTGGGGGTGAGCGGGTGGGTAAGCGGTGGGTGGGCAAAGTGGCGAGCAGTGAGCCAGCAGGGGTTCTAGGGGTGGGCATGGGGGTTTCTGGCAGGGGAGGGAGAAGGTGAAAGGAGGTGAGTGGTGGGTGAGGGACTGACTAGGAGGGACGCTAGGGGGTGAAGAGGGTTGTGATGGTGGGGCCGAGCAGGGAGGGGTGGGTCCTATTTTACTGCTGTGATCTGGTCACCCTATGAGTGCTGTTTCTTCCCCCCCCCCCCCCCCCAAACCTTCCTTTTCGGCTGTGACGTTATTGACATAATCTGGGACCGTATAGAACATGGGTGCAACCCAAGTCCTGTAGTGGCACCAAATCTTGTATAAAGGGGGTCAAATGAGGTGTCTAAGAAAAGGTTATGGTTTGCTGGTTATGATTATGCTCTCTTTATGTGTGTATCATTTTTGTAGTTGAAGTTATGAAGGTTGGCTCTATACTGTCTGTATTTCAAACTTATGCTATGCTTCTGGGTAAAATCCCAGACAAGTTGGTGTTAGCTCTTCCTAGCCTGCTTGATGGCCTATTACAATTGACCCATTGAGAGAAGGCAAATACGCCTTGTAACTCAGCAAAGTATGCAGGGACTTGCCCATGTGACTCCAGACTCCATTTTGCTGTAATATTCCACAGTGAGAACAAAGAGGTGTTCTTACACCTGGAAAAGACTATAAAAGGCTGATGCCTCATCTCCATCTTGTCTTCAATCCTGCTTCTTACCTCTGGAGGGACTTTGCTACAAACTGAAGCTCTGAACAAAGGACTGAATGACCCATCCCAACTGTGGATATACTCCAGAGACTTATTTAAACCTGCAGTTTATTCTTTCACTGCTACAAGCCTGAACCAAGAACTTTGCCATTACTGTATGTAATTGATTCCATTTAACCAATTCTAGCTCTCATATATATTTTTTTTCCTCTTATGAATAAACCTTTAGATTTTAGATTCTAAAGGATTGGCAACAGCGTGATTTGTGGGTAAGATCTGGTTTGTATATTGGCCTGGGTCTGGGGCTTGGTCCTTTGGGATTGGGAGAACCCTTTTTCTTTTACTGGGGTATTGGTTTTCATAACCATTTGTCCCCATAACAAGTGGCACTGGTGGTGATCCTGGGACACTGGAGTGTCTAAGGGAATTGCTTGTGTGGCTTGTGGTTAGCCAGTGGGGTGAGACCAAAGTCCTCTTTGTCTGGCTGGTTTGGTTTGCCTTTAGAGGTGGAAAAACCTCAGCCTTGGGCTGTAACTGCCCTGTTTTAAGCAATTTGTCCTGAATTGATACTCTCAGTTGGGTCCTGCCAGAACCAGCATTGTTACAGTGGCGTAGTTGTGCTAGGATCCACAGAACTGGGTCAATTAAGCTTTGGGTCAGAACCTCACGCTATCCAAATTTGAATTTTGGGATTGACAGTTTGGTTGGTTAAAGAGCAGTTTGCAATGGGTGAGCAAAGAGCATATAAGGGCTTTGACAAAAAAGCCCTGAAAGATTTGTGTTCAGAAAAGGGGATAAGGTTTAGAAAGAAAGCTACAAATCAAGAACTGAGAAATCTGTTAATGGCCAGTAATCAGAAGGCAGGAGCACAGCCCTTGCCTGATGCTATAGAAGCTGCAGAAGCAATTGGAATGCAAAAGGCAGCAAGTAAACTGCAACTTGAGCATGAACAAAGACTGGCAGAAATTCGATTGCAGGAACTAGAAGCTAAGGCAAAAGTGGAAAGACTTCAGCTTCAAGTCAAAAACGCAAGGGAAGAACAGCAGAAACTGTATCCTCTTGAAAGTCCAGTTTCTAACAATGTTGGTATGTTGTATAACTCTGAGCAGTTGTCTGGGTGTAACCAAATGTATCCCAACACTGCCACCTTTTATGTAAATGCTGTTCAGTAGAGGGTGGCTCCATAACTTGTGCCAATGCTATGTATGGGAGTGGTAATGAAAAATGCATAGAGTCTGTAAAAGTCAATGGTAAAAGCTGTTTAAGGCAAATTATGGCTTCTAACATCACTCTTGTTAAAGCAGATCTTGTCAAAGAGGAAGATTACTTACCAAATCAGAGTGTGAATGTTGTAATCCTCTATGAGTTTACTGTAAGTGTGCCTTTAGCCAGAATCCACCTTGAATGGAATGGTACCAGCATGAAGTTATAGCTGGTGTAAGGAAGTTATTGCCTAAGGATCTTTTGATTGGGGAAAATGTTAAAGCTTTGTTCAGTCCAGATAGCCAGTCACAGGACAGGAATGATCTTAAACCTGTGTCTATTGTGGGCAATGATTTGCCTGGGGAGGGTTTCTCCAAAGGTTTGTCTGAGGAGAAGAGCTGTTTGTCTGTAAATGAAGTTTCTGAATGTCTGTCTAATGTCTCAGAAATAAATCTGGAGTTAGATCAAGAGCAGAAAGATCTCATTGGTCAGGAAAATGTTTCTCAGGAGCAGATTAAAGTGGATGGTCAGGTGAAAGCCCTAACTGAGGAAGGAAAGGGTAGATTTTGGATGGGTGATGGATTGTTGGCTAGTGCAGCTTGTAAAAGTGAACCTGAAAAGGGTAACTGCGATTTGCTGGAAGTAGCTCAGGGCAGTGAGAAGAGCAGCAGTTTATCTGTTGGGAGTGGCAATGTGCCTGGTAAGGAAAGTCTGGATGAGCCCAGACAGTCTTGTGAGCTGATGGCTTTATCTAGTCAGCAGTTTGGGAAGGCAAGGGTAGTGGAAGATGGGTTTGTTTCTGCGGGGCGGGCGGTTCTGGGGGGGATTGTTTCCACGGGGCTGGGCGGCGCTGGGTGTGGGTGTGTGTTTCGGGGGGGGGGAGGCGGGGCAGCGCTGTGGGGGGGCCGCAATTTTATATTCTTGCCTCGGGGGCAAATATAGCTAGTTACGGCTCTGAGGCATTGGCTGAGGTGGGGTATTTGTCTCATGGGACAGTATGGTGGAGGTGTGAAGCTGCACTAATCACACCAGTGGTGATTACTCGAGGTATGGTAGAGTGGAAAGAAGCAGCGCTGCCGTTCGGACTAATTTATGCTTTGCAGCTGCTACATTGTGTTTTTAAGTGTTTGTCAAGGGCTCTGAGAGCTTTGGACAGACTCCTTTGGAAATGGAATTTCCTTCCAACCAACATCTAAATAAATCAATTAAGTTGTGCAGGTGTCCTTCTCTACTGAGGCAATCCAGGATGGTAGCTGGTCTCTGTGACTTCCACACTCCTCCTCTGGCTTCAGACAGTTAGAAACATACTTGTTCATAAACGTACACATTTGATACTTTTATGGAGTTAATTAGGCTTATTGGCTGAGAATAAAACACTTTTTTTTTTTTTTTTAACCTCAACTTTTCTACTATGATATCAGAGGCACAGCAACAAAGGTGTTTGGAAAAGTGAAGAAAAGTAAAAAATGAGAGCTAGTAAAAAATCTGAATTTGTGTACCATGTGAAATTATGATATTTCAAACCAATATTTCATCAAATATTGAAATATTGATTTTTTTTCATGGAAGTTCCAAAAAACTTTGATGTGGAAATATTGAAATGCAATGTTTTAACATTCCTGAATCAAAATGTTTCAGTTCATTTCAGGTAAATTTGACATTAATCTGTGTTTATCTGAGCTACTGCAGTGCCTTATGGGAGTTGTAGTTCAGGTGCCTCATACATCCATTCTTTCTTATGGACAGCGTCTCCTCCTGGATTATATCTCCTGTGATCACGTGACTCCCGTGATGCACTGCATTGATTCAACCAGATAGGAGATCATGGTGAGCATAGGAAATGTAGGAAAAGCCAGGGAGCCCAGCCCATAGCAGAGAATGGGAGCATGATGCACCCAAACTACAACTCCCATGAGGCACCATGATAGCTCAGAAAACAGATTAATGTCAAACTGACCAGAAAGGTTTTGATTTAACAAACTGAAAGGGGAGCAGTGGGGCTAAAAAACCTAACTGGCTTCAAGACTGAGCTCGATAAGTTTATGGAGGGGATGGTATGACAGGACTGCCTACAATGGCATGTAGCTGATCTGCAACTACTAGCAGCAAATATCTCCAATGGCAGGTGATGGGACACTAAATGGGTAGGGCTCTGAGTTACTACAGAGAATTGTTTCCCAGATGTCTGGCAAGTGGGTCTTGCCCACATGCTCAGGGTCCAACTGATCCTCATATTAGTGGTCAGGAAGGAATTTTCCCTCAGGTCAGATTGGCAGAGACTCTAGGGCTTTTCACCTTCCTCTGCAGCATGGGGCACGAGTCAGTTGCTGGTTTAAACTAGTGTAAATGATGGATTTTCTGTAACTGGAAGTCTTTAAACCATGATTTGAGGACTTCAGTAACTCAGCCAGAGGTTAGGGGTCTATTACAGGAGTGGGTGGGTGAGGTTCTGTGTCCTGCAATGTGCAGGAGGTCAGACTAGATGATCATGATGGTCCCTTCTGGCCTTAAAGTTTGTGAGAAATATTTTGATTTAGGTCACCCTGCCCTACTGTTTAGATTTTGTTTAGGTTTTCCCAATGTAAAATTTTTTAAAAAATCAGGAAAATTGAAATTTTTCCCATGGAAAATTTTGATTTTGCAGAAACTGTATTTTCTATCAGAAACATTTTAAAGGGGAAATTTTCTGACTATCTTTTTTGAAAAATATACTTCAAAGTAAAGGCTAATTTCTGCTCTACTTTACTCTGATGTAAATGCAATAAACCTCAACAAATCCCTGGGGTAACTCTGGAGTTACTAATAATCACAATAAGTGCTAGTGCTCACACTGGAATGATCTGATAGTTCATCCTAGGCAATGTCGCTGAGCAAGCCTTAGTAATGGCAGTCAGTATCATCACCCTCAGGTCAGATTTATGTGCAGTTTGTTCCTGGATCCACATCATAGGTGTTTACTTAATTCTCTTCGCAGTGCTTGTTAATGATTAATAAAGGAATATGCACATTGGTTTTGGAATCTAACCTTATCTTATCACAACTACATTGTCACTGCAAAGCACAGCCATGAAAAACAGGGAACAGAAACTACACTGAAACAGTTTCTTTAAGATCGTCCAGCAGACTGGCAAAGAGAAATCAACACTTTTGAGAGTCATTCACTGTGTATGTGTGTATGAGGAGTTATGTGCATCCAGGTGCCACTGATAGTAGATTTTTGTTCATGTGAGAGTATCTGAGAATTTATCCAAGACTTTTAAAAGACAATCTTCACAGCGAAGGTAAGAAAACATCATCTGTATTTATTAGTTTAAAATGGATTAATGATTTTATAATGTATTTTTATAAATAAATCAAATAATTTAATCAGAATCAATCTAAATTGGAGTTAGTTTTAAAAATATTTCCTGGGGTTAGAAATGGCATTTGAAAAAGGCTTTCGATTTTCCAACTGTGTTACCAGTTAACTGCTAAATATTCTGGCATAAGGAATTGGGTCTGAAATACAGCTTTAAAAAAACACTAACACTGGGTACAGTGAGTGTGGTAACATGTTGATCTTGTATTCACTTTTCAGCTGTAACTTAGGCCCTGAGCCTGCAATGAGTGCTGCTTGGGTGTGTCGTCATGTCCACAGAAGTTAGTAACGCCACTTAATGCACTACCCGAAGGCACTCAAATACTATGGTGATGAGTGTGGCACAACAACCTTTATAGAATAAAACAGAACAGAACACGCAGAGCCCCACTGACTTCAGTAAGGCTCTTGTGAGCACATGGGTCCTCCCGTATAGGGCTGAGTGCAGGATCAGAGCCTTAGTATTCATTGTGTAACCTCTCTTTACATGTCTTCAGTCTTTATTCATGGAGCAACTAAGAAGCTCCTAGAATACCAAAAGCTAACCTTATGTTACACTCAGTTGCTAGTATGGAGCTTGAGCTAAGCTTTAAACTCCATGTTTATTTTCAATTCATACTCATTTGTGTGTGTCAGCCTTGATTCTCCATTGTTCTGCACCACATGGGGTCATTTACCTCAGTAGATGGTGGGTGCAAAGTGGGTGTAAAATGCTGCCAGAATGGAATAGGCACATTTTACACCCAGTCAGCACTGGTGTAAATGACTACACAAATTTCACAGCAATGGAGCCTCAGGCCCCACATGAATGTAGGGGGCCAGATCCTGCTCCTATTTATTTAAAAGTGTTCATCTTTGACACTGAGTTTAATAGGTGCAGGAGCAGGCCCAGGATCTGCCAATACAAGAGATTTAAAGCAAAATTTAGTCTTAACGACTATGCAATATTAAGTTTATACAAGTAGCTGGTTGATATTTTTCCAGCTATTTGGTATCCTGGCTGAAAATGCTGTTTTCTCAAAAATT
Organism: Terrapene triunguis; assembly: GCF_002925995.2. Lineage (NCBI taxonomy): Eukaryota > Metazoa > Chordata > Testudines > Emydidae > Terrapene > Terrapene triunguis. Next base: position 106,490 of record NW_020697746.1, on the reverse strand, counting down.
GAGACTTTCTGTGGGAATGTATTAATTTCATCGACATTTCATATAGAAAAAAATGAAATGAAGCATTTGAATCATGGCAAAACATTTTGTTCACCCTTATCAGAACAGAACATCTTGATTTTTAATTTCAAAATGATTTTTCATTTCAATATTTTATATTCTATTATAAATGGCAATAGAATAGAAAATTTTTAAAATGTCAAAACTGTAATGAAACACTTTGATTTTATTGAAACAAAATATGTTGATTGACCAGAAATGAATTTTCATTTTTGAAAATTTAATTAATCAGGAAATTATAATTTTGTTTCTATTCCAATTCAGAAGGAAAACAAAATCTGAAATCATGGAATTTTCTCTAGTTGCATGGGTACAACAGAAAGTGCAAGTTAATAACTTGGGATTTGCTTCCTGGTCTGGAGAGTTACCTCTATTATTTCTATTAATACTGGAGCTAATTACATGCAAACATTGCCAGATTTTGTGTGGTGAGAATAAATGCTGCAAATGAAAGAGAAAAGTTCCATTTTATTAGGAATTGGATCCTGTCTTTTTCAGCTGCTTAATAACGGACTTTTCACCACACAAAATGTGAGAACGAGCTAGCCTTTAAATTACAATTAAATGAACTGAAAAGGCGTTTCTGTTGTTTGTTTGTTTGTTTGTTTATTTCACCTGCCAGGACCTGATTTCAGGGTTCTAGCTATTTTGCAAGAGGTAACCACAGCACAAATAGTTCCAGTGGGGGAGGGAGCCACATACATTCTGCACATTCCTTTAAGGGTCTTGATCCTAGGAAGTGCTACAAATTCAACTGAGGCAGAAATTTGCCTTTTCCACACAGCTATAATCACTAAATCCCTATTGGTTATTAATACAGTCCCTTAAATACAGGCTCTTACTGTAACATAGCAAGTTACTGGATTTGTTCAAGAGAAATAAAATGGTCATGCCAGCTTTTTTCCCCATTTAGTATTGATTTTAAAACCAAGGAGATTATAAAACCAATTTTATAGGGAACCCACAATGTCACTGCTGTGCTATTAATTTGTACAGGTTCCAGAGTAAGGATCTGGGTGTCACAAAGCAAGGTCTATTTAAAGGCAACAGAAGTTTGTTACAGGGAGTAAAGGTTGTGGCCACAAAATAGTGTCCTTTCATTCTCATCCTCTTCCTGAATGCATGAGTTTAATTCCCTAAAGTGAAAAGTGTGCAAGCCACGACAGGCAATCTAGGTCCCTCCCGCATACAGTAACTCCTCGCTTAACATTGTAGTTATGTTCCTGAAAAATGCGACTTTAAGTGAAACGATGTTAAGCGAATCCAATTTCCCCATAAGAATTAATGTAAATAGGGGGGATTAGGTTCCAGGGAAAATTTTTTTTGCCAGACAAAAAGCATTATATACATTTTAAACAAGCAATTTAATACAGGTACTGTACTATAGTTAGGAGGTGCCCCTGCCTTACCCCACACAGGCACAGCCCACTGGCGCTGGAGATGAGGCAGGCAAGGAGGCTGAAGGTGCTGTAGGCTAGGAGAAGCACGTTGCACAGCAGCGGCAGCTTCCCCTACTCTGCAAGCACCAGGGGCGGGGGCTCAACCCTCAGCCCACCCACTCCCCCTCTTCCCCCAAGACCCCATCCTTAACCCGCCTCTTCTTACCCCCACCTCCTCCCCCTTTACTTCCCACACTGCATCTTCCCTCCTCCCCCCTCCCTCCCTTCTAAATGCTGCAAGCCAGCTGATTGCCTGGGGCAGGAGCAGGGCCGGCTCTAGGTTTTTTGCCGCCCCAAGCAAAACATTTTTTGGCTGCCCCCCCACCCCAGCCCTGGGCTCCCCCCGCACCCCCCTGCCGCCCCAGTGCTGGGCTCTCCACCCCACCTGCACCCCCTGCCGCCCCAACCCTGGGCTCTCCCCCTCACCCACACTCCCTGCTGCCCCAGCCCTGGGCTCCCCCCCACCAGTGCTGACTCCGCCCGCTCCCCCCTCGCCTCCAGCCGGTCCGGCGCTGGCAGGGTCAGGGTAAGCAGCGGGGCTCCCGGGCCGTGCCTCAGCTCAGGGTCCCTCCAGCCAGGGCTCCCATCTCCTGGACCGGCCGGGACCCGGAAGGGCAGAGCCGGGGGACTGCCCGGCAGGGGGCTGTGGAGCCGGGGCAGGGCAGCCCCAGAGGGAGCGGAGCCCCGGAGAGCGGGACGCGGGTCCTGCACGGCAGCGCCCCGGGCACCGGTCCCCACTATGGCCCTGCTTCTGCTGCTGGCCGCCCTGCCGCAGCACCTGGGTGGCTCAGCCCACTTCGCTCAGCCCCAGCTGCGGTGCTGGGGGGGCGACCGCCCTGCGGCACCCACAGGCGGCTCCGTGCGCCCCGCGGGGCGGCCCCCAGCCCGAGTGTCCTGTGCTCGGAGCCTGCCCGGCCATAAGATGTGGGCGCTGCTCCCCGACGCGAACCGCAGCGGCCCCACGGCGCCCCCCATGCAGGATGCGCTGCTGCTGCCAGGGCCGGCTCTAGGCTTTTGCAGCCCCAAGCGCAAAAAGAAAGAAAGGGAGAAAAAAAAGGCTGTCTGGAATGCCGCCCCTGAAAATGTACCGCCCCAAGCAGGTGCTTGGTTTGCTGGTGCCTGGAGCCGGCCCTGGGCAGGAGGCAGGGGAGGGAGGGGGAAACCTGCACGCCAAGTCCTCGCTCCTCCCCCCTCCCTCCTGCCGGGGAAATCAGCTGGCTTGCGGCGTTTAGGGGGCAGGAGGGAGGGGAGAGGAGCGAGGACTCGGCACGCAGGCTTTCCCTCCCTCCCCCCCGCCTCCTGCCTGGGGCAATCAGCTGGCTTGCGGTGTTTGGGAGACAGGGAAGGGAGGAGGAGCCTGCGTGCCGAGTCCTTACTCCTTTCCCCTCCCTCCTGCCTCCAAAACGCCGCAAGCCTGCTGATTGCCGCGAGCAGGAGGTGGGGGAGGAGGGGGAAGGCGCTGATCCATGGGGTCTGCTGGTGGGCGGGAGGCGCTGTGGGGCGGGGGCGGGGCGTAGGGAGGCTGCCAGCTGTGGAGAAAGCTGGCAGCCAAACAACAAAAGAGTGGAGCATTGCACAACTTTAAATGAGCATATTCCCTAATTGATCAGCAACGTAACAACGAAATAACGTTAACCAGGACGACTTAAAGTGAGGAGTTACTGTACACCTTATAAATGTTAGGGTTACAATAAAACAAACTACAACTATTAGGAAACTGGGATTGCGCAGCATCTCTACTTGGAGCAGGGGTGTGATTCCCAGCTTCAGCAGACATACTTGCACTAGCTCTCATTGAACTAGTGCACTAAAAATAGTAGGGTAGCTGTGGTAACATGGGCAACAGCAAGTAGTGGCATGGGCTAGCTGCCCTGAGTATGTACTCATGGGGTCTGGACAGGTTTATGCTCAGGTGGCTGGCCTGTGCCACTGCACCTACGCTACTATTTTAGTAGGTTAGCTTGATGAGAGCTAGCATAAGTATGTCTCTGTGAGTTGAGCCTCACAGACTCACATGGAGATTTGACCTGGGAAATGCAGTGCTAAGGTGGTACTCTCACACAGGACAATCCATACAACCTTAACTCTGCCCTCTTTGGGATGCCAGCAGAAGTTTGCTTTTGGGAGTGGGGCTATTTGTCTTTTCTGACCAGAGTAAAGTGCAGAAAAATTAAATTAGGACATACCCTAATGTAGGGATAGCCTCTTTTATTGTGACTGCATGTAGCAGGGAGGCCTGGCTCCCAGCCGCCCCTGTGAGGGATGAGCCAGAACAGCCGCCAGAGTGGGCGGAGCCATCGCCGCCTGTCCCCGCCCCCCGGAAGTCAAGGGGCGGGACAGGAAGTATAAAGGCCAAGCCACAGCGCTCAGTAGCTGGCCGGCAGCGGGAGAGGACAGACGCTGGTGCCCGAGCTCCCGCGGGCCTGAGCCTGCCGAGAGCCCGGTATCCTGAGGAGCGGCCTGAGCTTCCCCCCGCCGAGGGTCCGGAGGAAGCGACAAACCTACCTGGCGCTCGGGGCCCGGAGGAGCCCATGGTCTGGGACACGGCAGACGTGACTCAGGATATGCAGGCACCCATGGAGGAGGAGATGGGAAGTGGCCCGGGGATAGCAGACCCCG
>NW_020697746.1:99955-102362 GCF_002925995.2 Terrapene triunguis | reverse complement strand
CCCTGCCTAAGGGCTTGAGCTCTGAACTATTATTTGTGTGCTCACTCCCTGCATAAGGGCCTGAGCTCTAACTGTTACTTTTGTGCTCACTCCCTGCCCAAGGGCCTGAGCCTTAGACTGTTATTGACTTTGTAGCGGGGCGGCCTGGCTCCCAGCCGCCCCTGTGAGGGACGAGCCCCACCCTGGAACATCTACACTGCACAAATGGAAACCAGGAAACGCAGCTCAATGTGTCCTGTTATCTCTGTCAGTCAGCAGCTAGTAGTCTCAGGATCAATGGCACCACACAGAGCATACTGAGAGTCTTGTTGAACTGTGTGAATAAAAGTTCTGAGTAGGAGCTGTACTGGGCACAGAGAAAATAGCAATTTTTTGTAGGGGGAAGTAAAGTACCGTGATGTATTCCCAGTTCCTCTTGGTTCTCTGCAGGGATAGAGATAGGGTTGTGTAGCTGCCTTGTGTGCCAAGTGTCACCTTATCTGCACAGATGCAAATAACAGCCATATTGTAGCCCTGTCACAGCTGGGAATATAAGAAATGTAGATGATATTGTAACTGCAGGGAAACAAAACTTTTAATATATAACTGACAGGTGAATGGGATTTGTGTGCAGCTGTATTGTGCAGTAATAAGACTAATATCAGTGCTTTCGAAAATCATGTTTTAACCACGAATCATTGTATTTTGCATGGTCAGTAATTCTCTGGAAACAGAACCAATATGAGTAGGTTAGGAAGCCGCAGATTTTTATTTGGTAAATGTCAATAAATGTTGATTACACACAAACCAAAGAAAAACAATATTTCCATTGGTAATAAGCAAAATTTACCAATAGGCAAGTAAGAAAAATGCTGCTTGAGAACTTATTAGAGTTTGGTTTCAGGATCTTTACTTTGTCAGTATCAGCTGTCAAAATATACAATCTGTGTAGTAACGGTTATAAGGCTTTAACTTTTTTAATCTCAATGTCTACTGTCATTAAATAGTTGTCTGCCCCTCCCTGTTGTTACCCCCCCATAATTTCCCAGAACTCTGAAAATTTACATTTAAATTTGTGCAACTCTGAAAATTTAAATTGATACAAATAAAAATGCTTAAAAATAAACATTGATATTAGCCATGAAAATTACAAAACCAAACCCAAAACTCAAATTCTGCCAAGCCTTGTTGTGAGGAAATAAAATGGGCTTGAAACCAGTGTGGATTCTAGCAGAGGACACGCAGGGGCACAAAGCCCACACAGAAGGGGTTTCAGAGGAGCCTACTATTCCCACAAAACCCACTATACGGGGGGTCCCAGAGCCAGCCAGAATAGCTTTAAAAGTGTGTGGTGCTGGCCAGAGCGGAAATGTACTGAGGGAGCCTGGAGCTGTACTGATTAAACACATCCCATGGGTAGCCTCAGGCATGAATCAAACCCTGTCCAATTACTTTAGAGTGGACAGTTACATGAGTGACCATAGAGTTCTTTAGTCTGCCAGAACACTAGCAGCAGCAAGGACGATGTACTCCGAGTACACATTTGATTGCAGACAACTCAGAATTATTTCTCCCAGCTGCCCATGATCCATTTTCATTATATTAAAGAGTCTCCCTGACACCTTTAATCTTCTCAACATGTGTGTGGTACAGGACACACAGGGACAAATGTTTAAATGCTAGAGCGTTATAAAAACCAGCAGCAATACATTACTGATTTCCTCAACAATTCTATGTTGTTTAGCTTCCTTATAACTATCCAATGATAATTGCATGCCTTTTTGTCCTAGGTTTCAGGAGAAAATGCTCCAATGGATAACATCCAGAAATTTATCCCAGTCACTTTTATCCTATTTGCCTCACTAACAGGTAGGACACTTCTAATTCATGAAATGACTCATAATGGACACCATTTATAAACTAATTTCAAAGCACTGTAAATATCTTACAGGCAGCATCAAATGTATGTTTCAAATAGTGAATGAATTTATTAAATCTTCTTAGAAGGGATTGCTTTACCTTTCAAGCCTGAAAATGCATCATGAATTTGGCTGGACCACAGTATGAAAGTGTTAGAAAGGGATACAGTGGGGAGGAGGGAAGAGGGAGAAGGTGTAGAGGAGTCAGGGAAGCAGATGCAAGAAAGATCGTGGCAGAGGGAAGGCATTAGTTCCTCAGAAAGCAGAATGTTCCCCCTCCATGCCCTCTCCAGAGGTTGAGGATGCTCAGCTCCTCAGAGACTCCCTCCTCCTCCTGTGTCTGCACTGCCTGGGGAAATCCAGGGCTGGCCTTACCATGAGGTGAACTGAGTCAGCTGTCTCAGATGCCAGACTGTGGAGGGTGCCACTAGGACCCAGAGTGTAGAAAATTGTGTCTGCTGCTGGTGCATATGTATTCTCTCTGCTCTAGATGCACAGAGATGGTGGAG
>NW_020697746.1:0-64955 GCF_002925995.2 Terrapene triunguis | reverse complement strand
CACCTTTGTTGCTGTGCCTCTGATATCATAGTAGAAAAGTTGAGGTTTTAAAAAAAAAAAAAAGTGTTTTATTCTCAGCCAATAAGCCTAATTAACTCCATAAAAGTATCAAATGTGTACGTTTATGAACAAGTATGTTTCTAACTGTCTGAAGCCAGAGGAGGAGTGTGGAAGTCACAGAGACCAGCTACCATCCTGGATTGCCTCAGTAGAGAAGGACACCTGGACAACTTAATTAATTTATTTAGATGTTGGTTGGAAGGAAATTATAGGGCTCCGAAGATGGAGATGGAACATCCCCTTCTGTCCCTTGAAGTTCCAAGGCATCTGATTCTAAGATTCCAGTCTTGGCCTAGCTCTAGTCCTAGCAGCCTCTCCTTGGACATTTAACAATACTTTTATTGATAAGACATAGAAGTTATTTAGAAAAATAGTTTACCTTCACATTTCCATGACACTTTCTGCAAACAGTGTAATTTTTTACCCAAATGTTTTGTACCACAAAGAAGCATATTGTGGTGGCAGCTACAGTGGCAGTATCATATACTGTCTACTCTGGAAATAAAGTTATCCTGTTCTTGGCCATGGGAATTATATGCTTGCATTGGAAAAGAAACCTACCTCCTATTAGAGCGGTGGTTCTTAACCAGGGGTCCGGGACCCTCGGGGGCCACGAGCAGGTTTCAGGGGGTCCATGAAGAAGGGCCAGTGTTAGACTCACTGGGACCCAGGGCAGAAAGCCAAAGCCCCACTGCATGGGGCTGAAGTCCAGGGCCCTGAGCAACTTAGCTTGACAGAGGCCCCTGTAGCATGGGGCCCAAGGCAATTGCCCTGCTTTCTACCCCCTAACACCGGCCTTGGCTTTTATATGTAGAGAACCAGTCATTGTGGCACAGGTGGGCCATGGAGTTTTTATAGCATGTTGGGGGAGGGGAAGCTCAGAAAGAAAAAGTTTGAGAACCCCTGTATTAGAGGACCTCTCCCCCAAGGTATTTTAAAGAAGGAAAGACATGACTCTTTGTTTTTAAAATAAATAACCCTTTTAGAAAAATGAATTTCAAAGCATTAGTTGCACTCTCAAGTAGAAGACAGCTGGACACACCTCTTTTAGCTGTAATAATCTTTTATTAAAATTGTATCATACATTAAGTTTTGTTAATTTAATATGTATATGTTCTATATGCAAATAATGTAAAGAGTTTCCTACTTTTTATATCAGCCTTAAAAAAGTTGCATGTGCAAATTCAAGGGGAGAATAGACATATTTAAAACAATCACATTTTGTTACATCAAATACACTATATACAAATAGCCCTTTTGTTCATTCAGCTTTTACATATATGGCCTGAGTATAATTATAACAATTGAGGCTGGGGTTTTCAAAAGAGACTAATGGAGTCAGTGCCCAAATCCCATTAACATGATGGCGGCACCTCATTCTCTTCAGCCCCTTTGACAATCCCAGCATAAAGGGAAATGTGATGTTTGAGTTTAGAATTTTGCAGTATTTACTAATGCCTCTGAATTCAAAAATACACCTTGTATTGAAGGGAGAATATAGCATGTTGAAATACATTATTTATTTACCAACTCCAATATTCTGTCAGCACTGTTGATTGTTTCTTTCCATTGGGCTCTCGATTAAGCCCTGTATGCATAATTTTAAATGTGAAATGTATAATAGAAAACTAATGCAGTGATCTTAAAGGCTCAGAAGTTAACCTAAGGTACTTAAGACCCTGCTCCTGCAACAGGCTCTGAATAGGTATGGGGTTCTCAAACTGGGGGTTGGGACCCCTCAGGGGGTTGTGAGGTCATTTCATGGGGGGTCACGAGCTTTCAACCTCCACCTCAAACTCCGCTTGCCACCAGCATTTATAATGGTATTAAATATATTAAAAAGTGTGTTTAATTTATTAGGGAGGTCGCACTCAGAGGCTTGTGATGTGAAAGGAATCACCAGTAAAAAAGTTTGAGACCCACTGGAATAGGTAGATCTGTACACCTGTACAAAGCCCCATCAACTTCAGCAGGGTAAAGGGTTTCATGCAGATGCATGTCTCTGCTCACACAGAGCTCATTACAGGAGTGTGGCCTAACCTTGTTATAATGTGTCAGGGAATAAACTTTGGACTGTAAACTTTTAATGTTAGGGTCGGGAAAGAGAGAAAAGGACAGAGAGAACCAAATGATATGTAAGTATTCCCAGCCTTCTGCTGACGTTACTGTAAGTGTTGGTACTGAGACAAAGCAGTTTTGTTGGCTTGTGCTCTGCAAGAAAATCCAGACTTTGCAAATAAATAACAGCAAATAACAGCAAATTTGCAGAGGGGCAAGAGATTAAAATATTTATCAGTGTCTCTTTGACTGTACTAGTCCCTAGCCCCGAGTTTTGCCTGACTAGAGTTACCACCTTTGAAATGCAAAAAAAATGGCACCACTCCCACCCCTACAAGACAATTCTGCAAATCCTGCCCCCAGTAGCCACTTACAGTATCTAGAGTGATGGCACATATAGATAAGATTGATAACATCATTTTCTTACTTAAGCTGCGGAGGTGGGAACACTGCAGCATCTTTAGCTGGACACAGAAACTTTTAACATTAGATATCCCAGTGTAATGTGGTGATAATAATGCAAATCTTTAGACCCATGTAAAAAAAAGGCAGATTAAATTATTTTTCTGGCAACTGGCAAATACATTAAAAAATGGCCAGACCAGTCAAATACTGGCCAGGTGATAACCCTACTAAAGGCTGGTCCTGTGGTTTTTTAGTGTCACTTTGTTAGCTCAGCTATTTCAAACATCTGGACATTTTTCATCCATTGAGCTCTCCAGTGCATTCCAGTAGATCAGCAGCTCATAAGGTTTCACATAATGGCATGTCACAATTTTCTTGAAGCGACAAAGAGAGAACTCAACCCTGTCTGAGAAGAATGTCTGTTCTGAATGAAGTTCCTCCAGATTGATTTTTAGTTTATCAAGACACAGTCCTATGAAAACATCCTCCAGTTTAATAAAAGGGACACTTTCTGAAATATTATAAACCTGACTAGCAACATCAGTAGAGAAAACATAACCAGTCCCCGAACAAAATGGAGGATATGTGCTTCCTGGATATTCATCTTTACTCACATACCATTTACTATTTATCTTTCTTATTGGGAGCTCATTCGTCTTTAAAAAGCCTGTGAAGAATCCAGTGCTTCTGTTTTTTCTTAAAAGAAGTTCAGTCAGGTAAAAGATATTGACAAACATATCTGAGTCAGTTTTCATCACAAACCTGGATTGATGACAAAATTTGTGAACCCATTCAATTCCCATCATTGTCTTTAAAGTCAAATTGTAATATGCGTCTATAAAATCCTTCTGGATAATGTCTCTGTATTTCTGACTTTCAGCAATAATACCAGTTTGATCATTTTGGTTCATGGTGGTTCCCAGAAGAAAATATGTCACGATGTGGTTGCCAGCAACTAGTCTGTGTTTCCCCCATGTTTGACGGATAGCCATCCTAGCTTTATTTTGGCCATGTGACGATGTCACAAGGAGTACCAGGAACGGAAGAGTCCTACTGCAGTCTATATCTGGCAACTGCAAAAAGTTTCTGCTCTCTGTTATAAAAGTCAGTGACGTGGCCTCTTCCTTCTTTTGCCAGAATATACCGATTGCAATCAAATTCGGTTTGAATAAATACAAACAAGCAAGGGCCAATACTACAATTAAAAACAAAATCATTTTGAATCTCTTCGAAGCCATCTGAAAGAAACAAAAACAAATGGTACATTGGAAAATAATCTTGCTCCTTTGTATACCAAGCTCTGTGCTATTGCTTGGGGATTTAAGGGTGTTCTCCCTTCTGTTTAGCCTGTCCCCCAACAAGATCAACACAGGAAGACCCACTCATGTCAAGGGCATCCATGCAGATACGCCAGACCCATCACAGCTCTTTGCCCCCAACATGACATAGGAATATGACTATCAGAACTACACTGCCAGGAACTCTCCCACCAGCTAGTTCTCCAAGAATGCATCCCTAAAGAGAGAACTCTACAACATCGATTGTGGGAAACAGGCAGGAGTTTACCACAGCCCTGATGGGACAGGATAGTAGTAATAGCTTTATACCTTATTTCTCCATTCATTTTTTGACAGGTGACCTTGCCCTGAGTTCGCAAGCATGGGCCACTTAGAAGGCTAAACTAGATCACTAGTCTCTCCTTATCTCCACCCCGCCATTTATAGTGGGAGCTGCATATCGATTCAGAAGTTGCTCCTATGCTTTCCTCCCTTTCTGGGGTCCCTAGGGAACAGAGTTGAGGTCTCGGTGGCCATTTTGAAAAGGAACAGCAGATAAGTTGAATTGTGTTTTTCTCTTTTGTACAGTTCTGTGTTGGTTCAAATTATTAAAACACAAAAAAGGAGGACTTTGCATTTTACTTCTCTTTTTGGAGGAAAGATGTAATAAAAAAAAGTTAAACAGAATAATTCATGCTTGTAACAGAAGAATATTCTTTGGTGATCTCTTAATCACTCTTATCCACTTGGTACAAATCTTAATAGATAGAACAAGCCAGAAGAGCCACAAAGTCTTAGTGATAATAAAATAAAACACTTCTACATTCATAGTTTAACTTCGAGAGACAATTATAATTGAATTATTTACATATGTACAATGTGTGTTGCCAGTATCCTTTGAAAACTGCAGTCACAAAATAAAATTTTAGAACAGCCGTGAGTTTTAGAACAAAGGGAAAAGAGGGCAGAGAGAAGAGTATATAGAGTTATTTCTTCTTATGACCTTAGTGCCATTCTCTAGCAGTTATTCTCAGCTCTGGATCCCTGCAGAGCCACCAAGAGATTCTTTCCTAGAATGTGGGGAAGAGAAAAAAAATGGTACTACAGAGACAGCTTTCTCTTTTTCCCTATGTACTTTTGATAGGGAAATTAGCTTGATCTTCTAAAATTAAAGTGTTGGGCTTCTGTCCATGCAAGGAAATAAAAACATACCTGGTGGCATACGTACAAAGGCAAGTTTACATACTTCAGAGCCGCGGGTTCCTTGGGAGCTTAATCCTCTGACTAGGATTGTTCTGTATAGAATGTCCAAAACCATTTCAATGTCCTTCTTTTACTCCAATTCAGGTTCTTGGAATACCATGAAAATATCTGGTCACTAACATAAGTGTCCTTAAAGTTCTGAATAACTGTTCTTGGAGCCAAATCCAACTCACTTTACTTACATGAATGGTCCCATTAATTTCAAGGAGACTTCTCACATGCATAAGGCAAGCAAGATTTGGCTATTGCTTTATTATAGTTCATCTCCAGTCTGAGGCCTGCAGTGAACTATACATTGTTGAACTCAACTCCATTGTTACTAGATACAAATCCACTTTTCAGGCATATATATAAAAATACACCACATGCCTTCTTCCCTTCATTTGCCTGTTAATTGTCTTTAGATTGTAAGCGCTTCTGTTCAGGGATATGGTTTTTTAATATGTTTGTAAGGCTCCTAGCACACTTTTGAGTGTTATACAAATAATTTTAAAGTGTTAATAGTAATACACTTCTACCCCGATATAACGCGGTCCTCAGGGGCCAAAAAATCTCACCGCCTTATAGCTGAGACCGTGTTATATCGGGTTCAGACCGGCTTCCCTGGCAGTGATTTAAAGGGCCCGGGGCTCCACACGAATTTGGTTGTAACCCGGTAAAGCAGCGGGGTTCGGGTGGCGCTTTAAAGGGCCTGTGGCTCCCCACTGCTTTACCGCGTTATATCCGAATTCGTGTTATATCGGGTCGCGTTCTATCAGGGTAGAGGTGTAATAAAATACACAATACCGCCTCTCTCACTCTCTTGAGAGGCATGGGAGTAAGCAAACGAGCAACTTATTACTTGCTGAAAAGAAGGATAATCTGAATTTGTCAATGGAGCCACAGGAAATACTAGCACAATACAAGAAAAAAATCTTTATGCACAATAAGAGAACATGCAAAAGACTCAAAATTCTAGCAGTTCAGATCTTGAAACCTTTGCAAACACAAGCTCTTGATATATCCAAATTACTGAAGAGACAAAGACCAAAAATGATTTGCTATTGAGACAATTTAAAACATGTTCAGAAACTCATATATACATTGTTCTATAAGGCAAAACACACAGGGCCTGATTCTGATAAAATTTTAGCTTGATCCAACGCCATAGACTTTAAAGGAGTTCAATCAGGGTAAAACTAGCATAACGCCATTGGAGTTACTCTTCCTATGCTCCAGGGTAACTGAGCGCATATCAGACCAATATAAGGGTAAAACACATTATGTAATGCTTCGTCCAACACTTTCATAATTGTAACTTTTCTTAGGAACTAGTAATTAAAATGTTTATATATAAATGTATATGTATTTATTACAGCAGGCACAAGTAGAGCTGACTATATAATTAAGGCTGAATTTCAATTCCATTGTAACCCTTCTTCTTCAATTGCTTTCCATTCACTTTCTCAAACTTTCTACTTTTAGGCTGAAATGTTCCATGACCAGTCTAAGCTCAAAGGTGAATTTACTGAGTCACATCAGCTATTTGAATAATTTTGCGGTGAAATAATTTTTCCCATATGCTCCAATTAGAAATTTTACACTCTAACTGAAGCAAAAAACATCAAATGCGGTTTGTTTTGTAGATCTCAGTTTTGACTACTACATAAATTCTTAGACTCATGTTCTGATCTCAAATAATTCATGGATAGAAATAAAAGCTAAATTTGTCAAATTATTCACTAATGGCCAGAATCTGACATCCTTACTCACTCTCACTAGTAGCTTTCTCCGTGATCACTCATTAATTTCAGTGCAACTACTCATGGAGTAAGGTACTACACAACATGAGTGAGGGCCAGAATCTTGCCTTATGAAAGTTTCACTCTGTTCAATTTCTAGTTATAATGCATCACTCTTGGGGTCATATTGTGAATTCCTTACCCACGCTAATAAGAATGCCTAGTTCTTAACACACTACCTTTGTAGATCTTCAAGCTCTTTACAGAGGAGATCTGTATCATGAACCCTGTTTTACAGGTGGAGAAACTGAGGCATGGGGGATGAAGTGACTGGTCTGAGGTCACCCAGAAGTCCAGTGGTAGAGCTGAGACTTGAACCTAAGCCTCCTGAATCCCTAGTCCATTGCTTTACACTGTTGACAGAAACAGGCCCATTGAAACCACTGTCTCTATTGAGTAACTGCTCACTAATGTGAATAATAAGATCACAGTCTGGCCCTTAGTGAAAGAATGGTTCTGAATATAAGCATGGTAACCACTAGCTCCATTTAATCTTTATCAAGGTTTTTTGGCCTTTAAGTTCCCATTCCTGCAAATGATCACATGCAGCCAGAGTTAAAAGGTTTCTGCTTTGGCACAGCAGTCTGCCTGTATGCTATTAGTAACAGGATTGGAATCTCATTTAGAAAGGTGCATTTACTGGAGCAAAGCATTGTCTGTTTTTAATTGTTTTCAGTCCAATTAATAGTTACCATTTTTACTTGCCTAATCATACAATTTAAATTCCAGAATGCTAATTTTAAGAAGTTGAATGTTATTTTATTCTTTTGAAAAAAAAAATGTGTGCATGCACCCAGAGGTGTGATTCTTAGAAACCAAAAAAAAAAAAAAAGAATTGAATGAATTTTCACTCTAATAATATTTTGCTTTTGCAATGTTCTTTCATTCACATAGCTGCAGTTCCCCTCCCTCCCTCCCGCCCTAAATTGTCTTACCCAGATAAATTCAGTAAGCTTATTTAGTTTTGGTGGAAGCATTTGCTGCTCACTTACCCAGAGTCCTTGGACTCTTACCTGTTTTTATTTTATTCCCCTGGTAATCCCAGAAGCAAGGCAAGAATGACCATTGTGATAATTATTTCAGTTTTGTGTATAAGCTGGTTTTTCTCTATGCTTCTCATCATTGTAGTAGCTGAGCAGTTGCAAACATTAATAGATTTATCCTCACAACAATCCTTTAAGTATCGTTAGCCCGATTATACAGACAGGGAACTGAGGCTCAGAGAGAGATTAAGGTCGTTATCCTGAAAGTTGCTCCCTGCAAATGGATCCAGGCACCTCTATGGAGTCAGTCCATCTCAGTGGGACTCCATGAAGGTTCAGGGGTCTGCCCACACAGATGCAGTTGCAGGTGGGGCCTACATATCTAAAGCTGTGGGCACATAATATTTTCCGGCACTTTATAAAATTGTGGTTTACCCAAATTTACACAGAAAAACTGGGGGAGAGCCAGAAAGAGAATCCCCCTTTGCTGAGTTTGCATCCAATGCCTTAACCACAAGACCATCCTTCCTGCTTACAAGTGAACAGGGGGAATCTGGAAGTTAAAAAATACTTAATATTAAACTAGGCAGCTTCCAAAACCACCCTGTTTGGCTCATCTTTAGTTCAGTATGCTAGTGTTCTGTTTGCCTTCCTCACTGACAGCCGAGCTGCTGCTACCTTTCAGTGCCATAAAGCAGGTATTGAAATTCCTCAAACTTCTAGCTCCTCTCAATGTATACATTTTCAGTCTTGCTCAATGCATGCACCAGTGGCATATAGTCCAAGTTTGCTGCATGGGGTACATGGGAATCAGAAGGGTCACAGTTAGGGTGACCAGACGTCCCGATTTTATCGGGACTGTCCCAATATTTGCTTATTTGTCCCGCGTCCCGACCTACCTTTGGTTGGGACGCAAATTGTCCCGATATTTTGCCTCTGCTCACAGGCGGAGTGGAGCCCGGAGGGGGCTTGCACCCCCCCGGCTCCGCCCCCTCCTTCTCCCATTGGATCCCTCCCCAAATCCCCGCCCTGGCTCCGCCTCTTCCCCAAGCACGCCGCATTCCTCCTCCTCCCCCCTCCCTCCCAGGCTTGCGCTGATCAGCTGTATGGCGACGCAAGCGCTGGAGGGATGGGGGAGGTGGACACGGAGCGGAGGCAAGCTGGCGGGGGAGGGGGGGCAGGGTGTGGAGCTCCGGCGGCCGGTTTTTTTTTTTTGCTCAGCCGCCGGCTTTTTTTTTTTTTTTGCCCCCCCCTGCATCCCGATATTTCACCTGTGTGATCTGGTCACCCTAGTCACAGTGAAGTGAAAGATTAGTTATGCAGCCACAACTTGCTCCTTGTGCTATGGGCTATGGCTAGCCAGAAGGGGGAAGGCATCAAGGAACAGCCACTACATGTAACATGGTCCCCTAGGACTCCACTGTGAGTTACAGTGCAACTTCTTTCACAAAGAACAGCTGTAATTCTTTCACCATGGCTTCACATACCACAGACATTTGCCTGTTCAGAGTGTGGGGAGCCAGCCATTGGGCCCTTGCAAGTAGAGATGGTTGAAAACATCAATTCTTTTTTGCAGGAAATTTAGAAAAATTCTCTTTGTCTTCCCTAAATTTCCTGGTTGCGGGGGAGTGGGACAGTTTTTAGTTAAAATATTAAAACTACGTATGAAGCCAAAAACCAAAATATTCCATTTTCAAAACACATTTTTGGCAAAATGTTTCAGTTTTCAGTAAAAAGGTTTGGTTTTCAAAAAATTAAATTTTTTTACCGAAATATATTTTCAGATTTGACCAAAATGGATTTTCATTTTGGACATAAAGCCATTTTCCACCTAAAAAAAGTTTATGCCAATTTTTTTCAGACACATATACTTGCAGACCCTGTTGTCATTGTTCAGGGTCGGGGAGATGACCCATAGAATATGTTCCCAAATGTGTCAGGTGTGCACAGAATTTCCTCGTGGATCTTTGGGTTCTGAATGATTGCCTGGTCATACCCCTGCTGTGCTGACACATTTGCAGAGACTGCCTATGGGAGCCTGTGCTGTCTAGGTTTAGCCTCTTCAGGCTAAAACCTCCCAGTCCACAGCATTTTGCCCAGAAAATGGAGGACATAGGCCTTGCTCCTTTCCACCATGCACCTCCCTAAGCGTCCTTCATGGGCCTGTTTACCTGCACTATTGTGAATATTTTTTAAACATTAGCTGAGGCCCATGTGCCTACACAGAGTACTGAGCCATATCTTTCAGCCTTACATGGTGCTCTGTCCCCTCTAGTGGCACTGAGACCACTTAGAAATTAATGAGTCTATTACAGCCTTAGCTAAGGGCCTTGTGGCTTTTAGCTCATGCAGTAGACACTCATGCACGAAGCTCCGGAGACCCCAGGTTCAATCCTGCTCGCCAATGACTGGGGTCTGTCAGTGTTACATGTGCACCACTGTTAAGTGTGGTTTCCTTCTAAGTCATAACAGAATATTTTCAATATTCACCATATTAAGGCTGCTTCAGGAGAAATACTCCTGGGGGAATTCTACGCCACTGCATGTGTGCTGAATTCATGTCCCCCAGCATATTACTTTGCTTCCCTGCAGAAAAATGACTTTCTAACAGGGAAGCAAAGGAAAGCTGCAAGAGCAGTCACGCACCATTCCCTAACTGCGCAGGTATATTGTTTCAGGCACCCGGACAGGGCTGGTGCAACCACTAGGCGGGCTAGGCAGTGACCTAGGGTGGCAAAGTTGGGGGCGCCCGGGGCTGTCCTCAGGCATAGGCAGCTGGGTAAAGCACCTGAAAATTTGGGGCACCACTGGGTCTTAGTGTCCACCCTCCTGGTTTTCCTATCCCTGTTCTGACCCTTCCTGCAGGCTCTGAGTCTTCCTGGGAAGGGGATCTAGTAGTTAAAAGAGAAACAGTCTCCAGCCTGCCAGACCTATTAGCACAACACTGAAACTGATAAAGAGCCATTAAAGGGTTAATGAAGACATTTAACAGGCATTTGCCAACCCCCAGGTATCTACTGTCAGTTTCTGAATGTACTGACAAAAACAGTTGTGCATGACTGTAATGTACTCAGAACATGTCAATCTACAGGACCTTAGTTTCAAATTTGCTTTAAAAATGTTTCATTAGTGAGTTGGTCAAGATTATAAAATCACATCTCTAAAAAATCCTTGCATAGATTTTTAGATGCACAATCATCTTTAGCCTTAAATGCTTGGATCTTCAGACATATGGTTTTTTAAATAAATTCTTCAAAAGACCACCCTTATCTAAAATACACATTTTAATTACTATAGTAAAAAAACTTACTTCCAAAGTCTTCCTGTCCTTTCTGTCCATCCATTTTTCCCTTCACCCCCTCTCCCTCCCCCCCCCGCCCCCGGCCACTGAAGGAAGCAACAGCCCTTTGCTTCCAGATAGCTGGACAGAGTTTCCCTTTCTTTACTTCTGACTATCTGATGAACTAGTTTTAAGCAAAATCAGTACCTTAGTAAGATATAAAATCCTTTGTTATGCCTAAAATCTTTGGAAACATATTTTTTAAAGTTGGTGAAATATCATAAACATGTGTATTGTTATGGAGATCACACACAGTAAATCAGTGTTCCCTTTTTCTAAAAGCAATGAACATTGTTATGAACACACTAAACCTCTGTGACTGATTCATTTAAAATAATGTCTATTCAGTGAGTTAAATATGTAGTAATCTGGAATGATTACGTTATGAAGGCTTAAGAGTACATTTAAAATATAAAATCAGCTTAGAAATACTGATTAAGAAAATGTAAAACAGAGAAGAGCTGCATCATGTATTCCATAATATTTAATGTTGTATTCAGCAAGACAGCTGACTCACCCTTACTACAAAGTTTTTGCAAATAAATGTCTGACAAACTTCAGGGCATATCAAAAAACCTGTGACTTTATTCCCAAGTTTAGTGCTTTTATTTAGGTACCTTCTGCATGTCCATTCTGTGTGAGGGAGAGGGTACAGGGGTCTCTGCGGGGAACTGTGACTCTCCGCCACCGTGAGGCGGGCCAGGCATCTTGTTATTCTTTCTGCCTTGTCCCTCCGCCCCCGCCGGGCTGCAAGCTCAGGCTGCCGAAGGGGATGGGGCACCAGTTTAATAATACTGCATAGGGCCCCATAAATCCTAAGGACGGCCCTGGGGGGCGCCAAAAAGCGATGCCCTGGCTCGGCAGGGAGAAGTCACCTTCTGGAGGCACCGGAGAGCCAGAGCGTTGGCTTGTGGGGGCGGTGAGCCCCGCCATGGAGGAGCCGGTGCGGCGCAGGGGGACAGGAGCCCTGCAAAGGCAGCAGGGCCGGCTCCAGGCACCAGCTTACCAAGCAGGTGCTTGGGGCGGCCACTTCGGAGAGGGGCGGCACGTCCAGCTGTTCGGTGGCAATTCGGCGGACGGTCCCTCACTCCTGCTCGGAGTGAAGGACCTCCCGCCGAATTGGTTTGGCTGCTTGGGGCGGCCAAAACCCTGGAGCCGGCCCTGAAAGGCGGTGGTGCCGCTAGCAGGGAGCAGCCGCGCCCCGCGCCCCTCCTGCCCAGGTTGCGGCCTGGCGCCTCCCCGAGGGGCTCCTTCAGGCTGTAGCAGATGCATGCGGGCAGAGGCCCCCGTGCGCCCCCCAGCTCCCCCCTCGCCACACTCGGGCTCTGCGGCTCCCGGGCACGTGAGCCGCCACCGGGGCGCGGGGCCCTGAGCCTGCTCCAGGAGGGGGAGGGGCGGCGGCTCACACTCCCGGGAGCTGCAGAGCCTGAGCGCAGGGAGAGGGGAGCTGGGGGGGTGCACGGGGGCCTCTGCCCACATGCATCTGCTGCAGGAGCCCCCAGGAGCCCCCAGAAGGCAGTTCCTCCCTGCCGAGCTGCTGCAGCGGCCCAAGCCCGACAAAGCCAGTGAGTGGACTCAGGGCAGGAGCCGCCGGGGGGGGGGGGGGAGGGGAGGGGAGGGCTCACAGGGGGGCTGTGCACCCTCCAGGGGAGTTCAGGGTGCGGGGAGGGGGGAACCTGGTCTGGGGAGCATGGCTGGCCCCTGGGGTCTATAAAGGCTCGTTGGGATTTGCCCTCAATGATCCGATATTACGGGGAGGGGGGCAGAAGGTGGAAGTTTCGCCTAGGGCGCAAAATATCCTTGCACCGGCCCTGCCACCCGGAGCAGCCGGCGGAGTGGTAAATCATTGCGGGGCTGGAGACACCCCAGCCAGTGGCTCCTAACCTGAGCCAGGATCAGCTGCTAGTCTCGTCTGGGCTGGCGGCAGGAGAGGGTGGGACTTCCTGTTCCCCTCCAAGGAGTGGCTGGGGCTGTGTCAAACCCACCCCCAGAAACCTCCCCTAGCTGCAGGAAGCTCAGCATCCTCTCGTGCTTTCTTCTCCCATTGCTCCTCAGCTGTGGGAGGAGGGGTCACTTTATGGGAACCTGCTCCCTCATCCACACAACCCCCATGCATCCAGACCTCCCATACCCAGACACCCCTGCCAAGTCTCACCTGGTACATCCAGAACATCCCTAGCCCTCCATACCCAAAACCCCCATACTGAATCTCAACCTCAAGATTGAGCCACACAGAATCCTCTCATCCCACATCTGGATCCCTCCACACTGAGCCCCTCTACACTTGGATCCTGCCTGGTTGAGCCTGCCTGCTCCACAGCTGGTGTGCCTGGCACAAAGAGGCAGGGCCCCAGGGTGTTTCTGGGGCAGGCCCAGGCCTTGTGTTGTGTCAGGGTCGTGTGCAGCCTCAACGCTGAGTCCGTGTCTCAGGGTGGTGGGGGGAGGCTGCAGGGTGATCTCCCACCTTCGTGCAGCCAGTGGCCTATGCTCCCTACTGCTATGCTGGAGCCTCTGCATTTATTTATTGACAAATAAAACTTGCAGAATTTTAAAATATTATGCACAAAATGTTTAACTTTTTGGCGCAGAATTTTTAAGTTTTTGGCACAGAATGCCCTCAGGAGTAGAGAAAGGAGCATCTTGTGGGTAAGGCACGGAACTAGAATTCAGGAGAGATGGCTTCACTTCTCAGCTCTCCAAAAGACTTCCTGTGAGATCTTTAAACAAGGCACTTTCTCTCTTCATTCCCCATCTGTAAAATGGAGGTAATAATACTCCCTCCCGCCCACTCGTCTCTCATCTGTTTATATTGTCAGTAATTTGAGGTATGGGCTGCCTTTTACCATGTGTATGTACAATGCCTACCACAATGGGGCCCTTATCCGGACTGGGACTTTTCAGCTGCTATTGTAATACAGATAATAAGTAAATAACTACAGTGGGTTACAGGCTTAAAATTAAGCAAACATTTAAGCATTCTGCTGGACTTGGGCCTAAAGCCCAGATCCTCAAAGGTCAGATACTCCTAACTTCTATTGGTTTCAATGGAAGTTAGGACCCTAAATACCTTAGTGGATCTGGGCCTCAGCCTCTAACTCAGATTTCCAGCCTGTTATGTGCATATGCTTATGGAAAAGTCCTATAGAATTGAATAGGGATAAAACAGTAGGATTCTACAGAAATTACTCTAAAAAACTAGAGAGCTTTATAGCAAATTATCTCCTTTCTATAGGTTATTTTGAACCTCCTCTAGTATTTTATATCATGAAAATATATATTTTCTGTTCTACAGGAAAGTCATCATTTTCTATTAAATTCTATTAAAAGAGGGTTAGACTAGATGACCCTTGCGGTCCCTTCTAATGTGATGATTCTGTGATTCTACAGGACTTTTCCTATATGGGTTTGAGCTAGAGATTGCATTCTTTCTAGTTATTTCAAAGGGTTTTTCTATTTCCATTGCTTTACCTGCATGGTGTTCTATTTAGGGTATTGACCATTACCTGTTTTTTTGCCACTGAAAACTTTTTTCCTTAGACTCACTGGTAGTGGTAAAAACAACGAGGAGTCCTTGTGGCACCTTAGAGACTAACAAATTTATTTGGGCATAAGCTTTTGTGGGCTAAAACCCACTTCATCAGATGCATGGAGTGAAAAATACAGTAAGCAGTATATATATATGAAAAGATGGGTGTTGCCTTACCAAGTGTGGGGTCAGTGCTAATGATGCCAATTCAATTAAGGTGGATGCGGCCTATTCTCAACATTTGATTACTTTTGTTGTGCTAATGAGGCCAATGCAATCAAGGTTGAGGTCGCCCACTTCCAACAGTTGACAAGAAGGTGTGAATATCAGCAGAGGGAAAATTACTTTTTGTAGTGCCATCCACTCCCAGTCTTTATTCAAGCCTAATTTGATGGTGTTCAGTTTGCAAATTAATTCCAGTTCTGCAGTTTCTTATTGAAGTCTGTTTTTGAAGTTTTTTTGTTCAAGAATTGCCACTTTTAAGTCTGTTATTGAGTGTCCAGGGAGATTGAAGTGCTCTCCTACTGGTTTTTGAACCTCGTTGCCAACTCCGTCCGCATATCTATTCAAGGGACACCATCATAGGACTTAACCACATCAGCCACACCATCAGGGGCTCATTCACCTGCACATCTACTAATGTGATATATGCCATCATGTGCCAGCAATGCCCCTCTGCCATGTACATTGGCCAAACCGGACAGTCTCTATGTAAAAGAATAAATGGACACAAATCAGACATCAGGAATGGTAACATACAAAAGCCAGTAGGAGAACACTTCAATCTCCCTGGACATTCTATAGGAGATTTAAAAGTAGCCATCTTTCAACAACAAAAAACCTTCAAAAACAGATTTCAAAGAGAAACTGCAGAGCTACAATTCATTTGCAAATTTAACACCATTAATTTGGGCTTGAATGGGGACTGGGAATGGCTGGCTCACTACAAAAGAAATTTTCCTTCTCTTAGTATTGACACTTCCTCATCAATTATTGGGAGTGGACCACATCTACCCTGATTGTATTGGCCCTGTAAGGTAACTCCCTTCTCTTCATGTGTCAGTATATTTATGCCTGCATCTGTAATTTTCACTCCATGCATCTGAAGAAGTGGGGCTTTTACCCACTTAAAAGCTTATCCCAAATAAATCTGTTACTCTTTAAGCTGCCACCAGACTCCTCGTTGTTTTTGTGACTCCATGGTAAGACTGGCATAGTAATCCAGGAGTTCACATTTGTCACTGGCTTGGTGAAATCTAATTATACAATACACCCCCAGCTTGGGGTGTCTGCCCTGTTTTTGACAGCCTGAGGTGAGCATTCACAGTCATGAGCCTCTCCAGACAAAGACAATGGTGTTCCCCATGCTCATAGTGCAGGTTTTCTTGATCCTTTAACCTGTCCAATTTTTTGATTTTTTTTTTTTTTTACAATTGCTGTTTAATATATTGTATTTGGTTTAAACTCAGTGTAGTGATCACTGGGCCTGGGAAGTGGTTGGTGAGGAGAGAGTACCCCAGAATGGGGACACTCTAGCCACTGTCCTGAGCGGCCCAGGATGAAACTGGGGGTTAAGCCACCCAGGGATCCTGGGCCCAGCCTTATCAGGGTTATAAGGACTCTGCCGCACAGGAGAGAGAAAAAGGAGTCCTCAAGGTCAGGCAGGCATCTCAGTAAAGGGAGTTGGGGCAGGGACTTGGACCCTTGTGCCATCCGATTCCATCGGGGTAGTATAGAAGCCAGGAAGGTTCCCTACTTTAGCAGTACCATTCCCCTCAAGAGTGATGAAGAAACTGAGATAGGGGAATGTGTGTAGCTGTTTATTACTTTGTCTAGATCTGTATACTTCTTGTGCTAGATAAAGAGTGATTGGTTTTTAGAACACTTACAAAGTCTGTGTGTTCAGTTATCACGTGTCCCTAAGGATGTGAACTGTAAACCAGAGTAACCACAAGGTTGGAGCTTTGGGGAAAAGCTGTGCTTAAGCTACTGAGAAGTCTGGGGGTGTCAGCACTGGTCCTGGGGGCCTAACGCAGATGGGTTCCATGTTGATGAAGGGGTAACATGATCAAGAGCCTATGTCCAGGAAGTGTTCCAGAGAGGCCAAGAAAAAAGAGAGTGCTGCTTACCCAGACCATGAGAAATGTAACAGCACACAAGTCTAACGTTAGGACCCAAATGCAGCAACCTGGCGTAGTTCTACGAGGGCGCTGTGACACCTTAGCACACCCACATATAATGCCCTAGGCATTGTTTCCTGTTAAATATAGCTTTACAATGTTCTATTTATATGTTTAAAGGAATTGACCCTCTAGAAAAGGTTTTCTGTTAAACCAAAGGGAAAATTGAAGACTGTCATCTGACTTGGAAGCATTTCCTTTAGGCCCTATTAATTATTACATTTATTTATACTGTACCAGAGGTGTAAGGTTGCCGGGCATACAGGATCAGGGAAAATATTCCAGCCATAGGGAGAGGAGTTACAGTCTGGAGTCCTTGTGAGAAAAGGAGACTAAAAATGTCAATTAAAAAAAATATTCTACTCAGTTATTCTGATGCAAATCTGGAGTAATGCCACTGAATTCAGTGGAGTTACTTTAGATTGGCACCAGTGTTACTGAGATCAGAACATGGCCTAATGAGCCAGCTACATCGCCTTTGTGTGCTTTGGAGAACTTATTTCCCCTCTCTGTAGTAAAAGATAAAAAACTAACAAGAGACTCAAAAGTCTTAGGACACAAAAAGTAGAAGTCTGTTGTTAAATATCAAACAGAAGGGCAGGTCCTCATCTGATGTAAATCAGCGTTGCTCTGTTGAAGTCCATAGAGCTACCCCCGTTTACACTAGCTGAAGATCTGAATTAAAATGGGGTTACTATTTACTACAGGAAGTGTCTGTCTACTTTCGTTTTTTTCTTAAATGGAAAAACTCAAAAAACTTTCATTGGGGCCAAAAGCTACCAGTTCTCCTCTAGCCACTATATTGAATGGAGCCAAAATGTCAATACAAGGTTCATAACTGTGTGTTAATTTAGGCAGAGAATTTCTGCAGAATTCTTCATTGTGCAGTGGCGCAGAATTCCCCCAGGAGTAACATGGATTAGATGCTTGTGTGGATAACAAATAATCCAGAAATACATCAGAGAAGATTTTTTAACAATCAAGAGTTTGGAAGGGCCTCATGGTATAAACCAACCTCTAACTAGTAGGAGCTAGGAAAAATCTTTCCCTATGGGCAAATTATTCCATAACAACATATTGTCAGGTTCTTGCAATTTCCTCTGAAGCATCTGGTGCTGGAGACAGGATACTGTACTAAACAGATCCTTGTCTAATCTGGCATGGCAATTTCTGTATTCCTACTGCCTAACCCAAAACCCACTGAAGTCAATAGGAGTTTTTCCATTTACTTCAATTGGCTCTGGATAAGGCCCCTAGTATATTCTTCATATTCACACTTGAAATTATCACGTCTCTTTCAAAATTCTATAACACTTCATTACAACAGCTCAAAATAACTATATTAAACAGACATACATAATATAGCAGAGTTTAGGACATACTGTACAGTACGTATTCAAGAACCAGGGTCCTGCAAAGACTCCCATACTAATGTAAGATTCCCAAGAACTTGGT
The DNA here is from genome assembly GCF_002925995.2 of Terrapene triunguis. Lineage (NCBI taxonomy): Eukaryota > Metazoa > Chordata > Testudines > Emydidae > Terrapene > Terrapene triunguis. The sequence continues at coordinate 46,627 of NW_020697746.1, read as the reverse complement.
GGCTTTTGTAGCTTAAAGGTGACAGTACTGCACTGTCTCTTACAGTGATAGCTGCATTACATTCTTTATGACGTAATATTGCTCTTAAAACAGCACTTGTCCCTTTTGAGGTTTGTGTTTACTGTCTTTTGGTGAGTAGGATGTTAGCAATATCCATGTTCTTGTTACCATATCGTCTGAGATTGCATCACCATGTGCCATAAACTTAATATATTTCACATTGTATATAGTGGTACAGCTCGCTCGCTCTCTTTCTAACTGACCTGTGTGCAGACAGTCAACTGCATTGGATTTCCATAACTAAGTATATGGCAGATAGGATCAGCATTTAGTGTATTGTGCTAATGTTCTGGAGTGTTTGCAATTCAAAACAAGCTTCAGAGTTGTAGGACTAAAGTTAATGTGATTAGCTTTATACAAAGACTAATAATTTGCTGTTAAACTTGCAGGGTCCAAGCACATAGGTAAACATAGGCCATAGGCACCAACCCCATGGGTGCTCTGGGGCTGGAGTAACCATGGAAAAAAATAGTGGGTGCTCAGCACCCACCAGCAGCCCTGCGGATCAGCACTTCCCCCTTCCCCCCCCAGCTCCTCTCACCTGCCAGCGGCCCTGCTGATCAGTTCCTCTCCCTCCCTCCCACACCATGTATCAGTTGTGCAGCAGCGTGCAGGAGGCACGGGGGAGGGATGAGGAAAAGCAGGGGCAGGAAGAGGCAGGGCAGGGACGGGAAGAGGCAGGGTGGGAGTGGAGACTTGGGGGGAGGGGTGGAGTGGGGGCAGGGCCTGGGGCAGAGCGGGGTTCGAGCAGCCCCCAGGAACAGAATTAAAGAATCCTTATTGCGGTTGCAGGAACAAACCATCCCGATGTGTAGAAAGAATAGTAAATATGGCAGGCGACCAGCTTGGCTAAACAGTGAAATCCTTGCTGATCTTAAACGCAAAAAAGAAGCTTACAAGAAGTGGAAGATTGGACAAATGACCAGGGAGGAGTATAAAACTATTGCTCAGGCATGCAGGAATGAAATCAGGAAGGCCAAATCACACTTGGAGTTGCAGCTAGCAAGAGATGTTAAGAGTAACAAGAAGGGTTTCTTCAGGTATGTTAGCAACAAGAAGAAAGTCAAGGAAAGTGTGGGCCCCTTACTGAATGAGGGAGGCAACCTAGTGACCGAGGATGTGGAAAAAGCTAATGTACTCAATGATTTTTTTGCCTCTGTCTTCACGAACAAGGTCAGCTCCCAGACTGCTGCACTGGGCAGCACAGTATGGGGAGAAGGTGACCAGCCCTCTGTGGAGAAAGAAGTGGTTCGGGACTATTTAGAAAAACTGGACGCGCACAAGTCCATGGGGCCGGATGCGCTGCATCCGAGGGTGCTAAAGGAGTTGGCAGATGTGATTGCAGAGCCATTAGCCATTATTTTTGAAAACTCATGGCGATCGGGGGAGGTCCCGGATGACTGGAAAAAGGCTAATGTAGTGCCCATCTTTAAAAAAGGGAAGAAGGAGGATCCGGGGAACTACAGGCCAGTCAGCCTCACCTCAGTCCCTGGAAAAATCATGGAGCAGGTCCTCAAGGAATCAATTATGAAACACTTAGAGGAGAGGAAAGTGATCAGGAACAGTCAGCATGGATTCACCAAGGGGAAGTCGTGCCTGACTAACCTAATTGCCTTCTATGATGAGATAACTGGCTCTGTGGATGAGGGGAAAGCAGTGGATGTGTTATTCCTTGACTTTAGCAAAGCTTTTGATACGGTCTCCCACAGTATTCTTGCCGCCAAGTTAAAGAAGTATAGGCTGGATGAATGGACTGTAAGGTGGATAGAAAGCTGGCTAGATCGTCGGGCTCAACAGGTAGTGATCAATGGCTCCATGTCTAGTTGGCAGCCGGTATCAAGCGGAGTGCCCCAAGGGTCGGTCCTGGGGCCAGTTTTGTTTAATATCTTTATTAATGATCTGGAGGATGGTGTGGACTGCACTCTCAGCAAGTTTGCAGATGACACTAAACTGGGAGGCATGGTAGATACACTAGAGGGTAGGGATCGGATACAGAGGGACCTAGACAAATTAGAGGATTGGGCCAAAAAAAACCTGATGAGGTTCAACAAGGACAAGTGCAGAGTCCTGCACTTAGGACGGAAGAATCCCATGCACTGCTACAGACTAGGGACCGAATGGCTAGGTAGCAGTTCTGCAGAAAAGGACCTAGGGGTCACAGTGGACGAGAAGCTGGATATGAGTCAACAGTGTGCTCTTGTTGCCAAGAAGGCTAACGGCATTTTGGGCTGTATAAGTAGGGGCATTGCCAGCAGATCGAGGAACATGATCATTCCCCTTTATTCGACATTGGTGAGGCCTCATCTGGAGTACTGTGTCCAGTTTTGGGCCCCACACTACAAGAAGGATGTGGAAAATTTGGAAAGAGTCCAGCGGAGGGCAACAAAAATGATTAGGGGTCTGGAGCACATGACTTATGAGGAGAGGCTGAGGGAACCGGGATTGTTTAGTCTCCTGAAGAGAAGAATGAGGGGGGATTTGATAGCTGCTTTCAACTACCTGACAGGGGGTTCCAAAGAGGATGGAGCTCGGCTGTTCTCAGTGGTGGCAGATGACAGAACAAGGAGCAATGGTCTCAAGTTGCAGTGGGGGAGGTCTAGGTTGGATATTAGGAAACACTATTTCACTAGGAGGGTGGTGAAGCACTGGAATGTGTTACCTAGGGAGGTGATGGAATCTCCTTCCTTGGAGGTTTTTAAGGCCCGGCTTGACAAAGCCTTGGCTGGGATGATTTAGTTGGGAATTGGTCCTGCTTTGAGCAGGGGGTTGGACTAGATGACCTCCTGAGGTCCCTTCCAACCCTGATATTCTATGATTCTATGATTCTATGAACAGAGGAAGTCGGCACCTATGAACATAGGTATGACCAGGGAATATAGTATATACAGAGAGACACAGTAAGGACTTGAGTCAAGTTAGTAATAATAGTTCTCTTTTTCTAGCTACATAGGGTCAAATTAAACACTTAGATAAGTAGTCCCTTTGAAGTCAATGGAACTACTCATGTGTGTAAAGTTACACACAGGTAACTCTTTGAAGGATCAGGCCCTGACAGTAGCAAACAATGACATTTTATGCTTTGTGTGAGTTATTTTTTGTCTGCACCTAGTTGGATACAAAAATCATTTTAGTAGGTTGCACATCTTCTGTGAGTCAGAAGAGCTGGATTCTATTCTTGGCTGTGCCACTGGCTTGTTCTGTGACACTGGGTAATTCACTTAACCCTCCTGTGTATTAATTTCGCTATCTGTAAAATGCTTTGAGATTTTTTGATGAAAAGTACTATCTATGGGCCAAAGTTTATTTTTAATATTGAGAAATGAATGGCTAAAAAGTCCGCATAGGAAAAATATTTATTCCATTTCCTTCTCATTTTTTAAAGATTAAGAAAACAAAACAAACTACTTATTTATGGCCAGATTCTGCTACTTTTATTCATACTGAATATCACCTTCTGCTATCAGCAGTCTCATTGCAATCACTGGGACTGCTTGCAGAGTGAAGTACTACTACCATCATGAACATGGATCACAGGATTTGGCCTTCAATTACATTCTATAGTGTCCGGCAACTAGGCACTTTATTACAGAAACTGGCACAAAACAAGTACAAAACTAACACGGTTAAATCTAAATCTAAACAGCATAAATTCATCTTGCTTTCATATCCTGAAGGTTTCTAGATTTTGCCCCTGACAGAATGGCAAGGGGACAGAACCCCAGGAGTAGGGACCAGTGTAAGACTGTTATGGGGGAAGGTGAAGGGAGGATTTTATTTCAGAGTAAGAGCAAACCAAAAGCCTTGTTTCTTCTTCTGGTGTTTACTCTGTTTAGTGTCACACATGTTGGCTATCACACTGAAAGTACTTTTTCCAGTTGTGGTTTTGTTTTTCAAACAAAGGATAAAACTGTGTCATAAATGTTTATATTGCTGTAAATATATAAAAACCTACTATTTAAAACAAAGTTGAAATTACATAACAATGGTTGTGCTCTCCCTCTACAAGGCTGATCCATGTACATTGGAGCTTACAGTAATGTGACTGTTATAAAGCAGGTTTTAGAATGGCCACATGACCCAACAGAATTTCTCCAGTCCATCTTCCTGGCCAAAGGAAGATTGCCTCCATTAATAAATTTTCTTTTCTTTTCTTTTTTAATGTGTTTATATTTTGGAAGATATCCCATGAGTAGTAATTATTGCTACATCACTGAGAAAGTAGAAGCTTATACATAGGAAGAAATAAGATCAAAATGTCCTTAATAATTTTTTTTTAAAATATTAGCACTTGGGGGAAAATCATAGAATCATAGAACTGGAAGGGACATCGAGAGGTCATCTAGTCCAGTCCCCTGCACTCAAGGCAGGGCTAAGTATTATCTAGACCATCCCCGACAGGTGTTTGTCCAATCTGCTATTAAAAATCCCCAGTGATGGAGATTCCACAACCTCCCTACGCAATTTCTTCCAGTGCTTAACCACCCTGACAGTTAGGAAGTTTTTCCTAATGTCCAACCTAAACCGCCTTTGATGCAATTTAAGCCCATTGCTTCTTGTCCTATCCTCAGAGGTTAAGAAAAACAGTTTTTCTCCCTCCTCTTTGTAACAACCTTTTATGTACTTGAAAACTGTTATCACATCTCCTCTCAGTCTTCTCTTCTCCAGACTAAACAACAGGGCCGGCTCCAGGCACCAGCCGAGCAAGCTGGTGCTTGGGGCGTCAGCTTGTAGGAGGCGGCATTCCGCCCAATCGTAGGGCGGCACGGCTGGGGTTTTTTTGTTTGTTTTTTGGTTTTTGGGGGGTTTTTTTTGTTGTTGTTCCACTTCGGATGCCCTGTAGGGGGCGGCCCGCGCGTGTCCTTCCCTCCCAGCCGACCAGAGTGGTGCGGAGCCCTCCCGGTAGGGGGCACGGCGGGAGGGGCCGTGTGGCAGCGCCCCGCTGAAGCCCTGGCTGGCCGTCCCCCTTCTCTCTCTCCCCCCGCTCCCTCTCCCTCCCCCACATCTGCAGCGCAGGGAGTCGCCCTGCACCCGCGCTCCGGCCGCGCCGCGCAGGGTTTTTTTTTTTTTTTTTCTTTGTTTTTCTGGCCGCCGCGGTTTTTTTTTTTTTTTGTTTTGGGCGGCCAGAAAGCCAGAGCCGGCCCCGCTAAACAAACCCAATTTTTTCAATCTTGCCTCATAGGTCATGTTTTCTAGACCTTTAATCATTTTTGTTGCGCTTCTCTGGACTTTCTCCAATTTGTCCACATCTTTCCTGAAATGTGGCACTCAGAACTGGACACAATACTCCAGTTGAGGCCTAATCAGCGTGGAGTAGAGTGGAAGAATGACTTCTCGTGTCTTGCTTACAACACTCCTGCTAATACATCCCAGAATGATGTTTGCTTTTTTTGCAACAGTGTTACACTGTTGATTCATATTTAGCTGTGATCCACTATGACCCCCAGATCCCTTTCCACAGTACTCCTTCTTAGGCAGTCATTTCCCATTTTGTATGTGTGCAACTGATTGTTCCTTCCTACATAGAGTACTTTGCATTTGTCCTTAGTGAATTTCATCCTATTTACTTCAGACCATTTCTCCAGTTTGTCCAGATCATTTTGAATTTTAATCCTATCCTCCAAAGCACTTGCAACCCCTCCCAGCTTGGTATCGTCTACAAACTTTATAAGTGTGCTCTATACTAATAATACTACCATGTAATATTTAAGTGGTAAAATATTTCCTCTTGAAAGTTACACACAGTCAAGCTGTATATTTATTTTAAAAAATAAACAAGTCATTGTCTGTATGAAATTTTAGTTTGTACTGACTTCAGTAGTGCTTTTTCTGTAGCCTGTTGTAAAACTAGGCAAATATCAAGATAAGTTGATATACCCCCTGGAAGACCTCTGCGTACCCCTAGGAGTACGCGTATCCCTGGCTGAGAGCCACTGAGCTAAACCAATCCAATTAAAATCAACCCCATCATTACTATTTTTCTTGGTATGTTGATTTTTAAAAGTTACAGCATCTTCATACTAAACTATATATGTATTTGTTCTCAACAATAACACAAAGTTTAACAGACTTGAAAGTGGCAATTCTTCAACAAAAAAATTCCAAAAACAGACTTCAACGAGAAAATGCAGAACTGGAATTAATCTGCAAACTTGACACCATCAAATTAGGCCTGAATAAAGACTGGGAGTGGCTGGGTCACTCCAAAAAATAATTTTCCCTCTGTTGATATTCACTCCTTCTTGTCAACTGTTGGAAATGGGCCACATCCATCCTAATTGAATTGGTCTCGTTAGCACTGACACCCCACTTGGTCAGGCAACTCCCATCTTTTCATGTGCTGTATATTTATACCTACCTGCTGTATTTTCCACTCCATGCATCTGATGAAGTGGGTTATAGCCCATGAAAGCATATGCCCAAATAAATTTGTTAGTCTCTAAGGTGCCACAGGGACTCCTCGTTGTTTTTATTTAATGACAGTAGATGTTGAGATTCAAAAAGTTAAAGCATTATAGCTGCTAAAACACAAACTGTCAACATCATATGTCAAAATTTTTGCCTTAAATCAAATTCTTAAGTTCTCAGGCAGCATTTTTCTTTCCATGATTATCTGTAAATTTTGATTACAGGTCTGTCTCATCTTACGCGGGGGTTCCCTTCCGCGATTAGCATGTAAAGCGAAAACCGCGTATAGCCAAAACTCCATTGAGTTCAATGGCGGGCGAAATTGCCCGCACTACAGGTGTAGTATTAAAACTGCTGTTTTTCTCTCTTTTTTTGTTTTGTTTTTTTTGTTTTTGCCGACCGCGTAAAGTTGAAATCGCGCATGTTAAATGCGCGTAAGATGCGACAGACCTGTATTATCGATGGAAATAGTTTTTCTTCGGTTTGTGTGTTTATGATGAAGTTGATGTTTAACAACATTTACCATTAAAAATCTAATCCTTCCAAGCCTACAAATACCTCTTGCTTCGTCATGAAAAATTTTTTATTTAATCCTCATTTACAAATGCTTAAGGAAAAATGTGCTGACATCTAGTATTGAATTTTTATAATTAATCATTTGTGTGAAAAAGGAAAAACATAAACATGATATTTTTAAAAAAAGATGAGGGACTTTCTTTTGTTCCTTGGGAGTGATCTAAATGGATATAAAGAACAATGAAAAGACAGGATACACAGAACTGATAGAGCTGCAAATATATATTTGAACAAAAGAGAACATATTAGCGATAGACATGTTACAGATATTGCTATCAAATTTCTGAGACTATCAGTAAGATTTAAGAACAACCCAATGAGTTTTCAATCATGTGCATTGTTTTTAAATCGGAACCTCTTTTGGAAGGTTTCTTTTCCCATTTTCACCACTTTCAATGCCCATGTAAGATACGTCAGCCCAGCACCCCTACGATTCTCTGCCCTTTCACTCCATGCCAATTCTTGGCTTGTTTGTTTTTTGGTATTTTGAGGGATGTTGGTTTCTAATGTATAATTTTTTTAACTGTGTCTTTTAACTATCGTATATATGTGTGAGAAGGGGAGTTTGGTGCTTTTTAAGGGTAATGATCCTGGAAGTTGTCCAGTCTATCCATAGAACTAGCATGGCGCAGACTGTGGCAATGCAGGCTTCCTTCACTCCTCCATTAAAGTGCCAAAACTCAACATGGAGGGAACACTTCCAACTATTCATTATGGCTAAGTGGTGCCAGGCAAACAATAACAAATACACTCACAGGGCGTGAACCTGTAAGATCAGACTTGTGCTTACTAATATAAGTAGCCCCATCAGCTTCAAGGGGACTGCTTATGTGCATAAGAGGCCCTGTGATTGTTTTCTTAATTGTTTGCCTAGAAGTAGGGGGGAGGGGAAATGCCGTAATAGTTGGAAGCATATCCTCCAGGTGAGGTTTCAGGCAAACTGAGGAAGCAGTGAGGGAACCTGCGTTGCCATTGCCTCTTCTGTGGGTAGGCAGGACAATTTCCAAACCACTATGGCACCTTTCAAGAGCAACACATATGCACTCTTATCAGTTAGATTATTTATTTATCAACAGTTTAGGAATTCTCAATCAATATACGGCACTCAAGCTGAATGTTAAATACTATGTGTATCTTCTTGCTTAATTTTATACAGAATTATAAATACTTTAAAAACAGCTAATGTAACAATTTTTAAAAATACTTGAACAGCTGCAGATATTCTGCGCTGTGTCAGGACCACATGCTGCATGCTTTGTTCATTCTCGCAAACCCACTGATTTGTGGGGTATGACTTATGGGAGCAAGGCAGTGCTTAATTTGTAATGGAAGAGCTGCTGGGGCTCAGGCAATTAGATGCTGGGGCTCAAGCAGTTTTTTTATTTTCATAACTGACGTGGCAACCCCAGAGGTGCCGGGGCCGTGAACTGCCAAGACTAGAGGTGCCTCGGCTCAGCCCCAGCAAGCCCTGACACAAATAAAACACTGGAGCAAGGCAAGCTGAATTCGGTCCTGTCCTGCTCTCACTGAAGCAAGTTTTCACTGACTTAAGCAGGAGCAAGATCAGACCTGCGTCCATTTATTTCATTCCCTGACAGAAGGGTTCTATATGCTAGAGTTAGTTACCCTCCCTCCCAAAAGTTGTCTACTATTGCAGTTTCTTAGGGGACCAAATAATGTGGATGCATATAAAATAAAAAGAATCCAGATATCCTTACCTCACGTTTCTGCAGAGCACCCTCCGCTTTTATAGCCATATTGTATGAAAGCTGCAGTGGGCTAAAATCTCTATCACAAGAAGCAGATTAGGTCTTTTACGTCTTCACTGGTGAGTGATCCTGATGCAAATGAGCCCGAACAAGATGAGAAATGATAATCTCCTTTAGAGGTGGGAGTGGGAGAAAATATCAATGCAGCAATGGAACCCTGATTTCTGTGTGGGGGAGTGTTTCTCTCCTTTCTGCTACCTCATTCCCTCTCTCTGGTAGGTAACAGACTAACAGTACCACTGCAGTGTGATTGGCAGGAAAAGGAAAGTTAGAAACTGTCTACAAATGTTCTTATTTTGTACTTGAAGGAGGGGGAAAAAATACCCGTACATACACCTTAAATCACAACCATGAAGATAAATCCTAGCAGATCTAAGAAAATTGTGTTCTAACAGAACTAGCCCTTTGTTGAGGAGCACTGAGAAAGCCCAGGCTCTACTCTCATAATGGAAAGTGACATTGCCTTGAGTCTCACAGCGGGAAAGAAATCACCCACTGCCAAAGAAGCAATCTTGAAGCATTCCCCAAGTTACTGACAAATCACAACACACTGAAAGGGGGTAATGGGGCACATACCAGTGCTCCCATAAGATTATCACTGACATAACTTGGCCCACACCCTTTCCTGATCTCTGTTTCCCCTTCTTTTCCTCCTATACATTCCTCGCTTGATAATTGTTTTTATTTCTTTAGCAATTTATTATTTCCATTCTATTATTTCAGGCCCTGATTCAGGAAAGCAGTCCTACTCAGGAGAGCTCTGAAACATATGCTCAATTAAGCATGTGCGTAAGTGCTGTCCTGAACAGAAATGGATTTAAGCTTGTGCTGACATGCTGTCCTGAGTTGGGGGCCTACTTGCTAGAGCTTTGTACATTGATATGAATTTTTACATGTGGTGGGCTTTTTTTCTACTATTGACAATCTGAGATGTTTAGAGGCCTTCAGTTATTGTATATGGGGTATTTTATTCTGTTTTTTACTTTGCATATGCTTCTACCTTGTCAATGATGTATCCACAAATAATTACTGATTTAGTATTGTCTAGATTTCTGCAGAACATGTTTTAGGAAAGAAAATGTACTATAGGCAGCAATCCTCTCAAAGAGAGCCTTAAATCCTTGAAGTTATGCACATACTTACGGGCTTTCCTGAATGAGGGCACTGGCCCCATTCCTGCAAGGTACAGCAGGCAAATGAATGAGTGCACCTGAGTCGAACTTCACTGGGATTCTGTGTGGGTGCAGCAGTCCCCCCACATGCTAGACATTGCAGGATCAAGGCCATGCCTGGGGTATTTGATTCGTTCATACACAGGAGTTCATTTCCTCTCTAACTCAATCCTTGGGGAATAGATTCTGCATTCCTTCCACAGAATAAGGGTCAGGGTTGCAGTATCTGGCCCTTCCTCTATATGTATTTCTTCCATAAGTGTCTTCCACTCACACACACACACACACCCATATCTGTTCCAAAAAGTTCACACAAAACCCCCACCAATCCACAGTTTCTCCTAAACAGGAGAAATGTGCTCAACTGCCCTTGAATCATTTCCCAGCGTGCCTTGCATACTCACTTCAGAAAATAAAAAGTTAAAATGAGTTTCTAGGGCCCAACCCCACCCTTCTTCTTTTTTTGGCAAAGTTAACCCTCAAAGTGCAGTTGACAGGACAAGATTTCAGTGCTATTTACCTAAAGAAAATCAAATGCTTTTGTTTCCAGTCCCCACCACAGCAATTTGCAAGCCCAGCCTTTGGGCCTCTATAGCCCATGGCAATGGGGACCACCATGTTCAGATGGTCATCTGGACCAATTCATTATTGTAAGTGGAGCATTTGGTGTGCCAGGGCTGATGTGAACTGCCTCCAGACTGCTGGCTGCCTGCCTGCAGCTTGTACAGTTCATGAGCTGCCTATGTGGCCCGTAGGCCCTGCAAAACCGCATGTATGTGATTAACTTTAAGCATGTAATTGAACTCAATGAGGGCATTAAGTTCAATAGGACTACTCACACACTTAAAATGAGGCATATGCATAAGTCTCAGCAGGGTCAGGGCCTTAGTCATAAAAGGCCTGGCCCTGTCAAGTGTTAAGAACTCCTGTGAGGCAATGAGTGCCCTCAACTCCCATTGAAGGGATGAATGAACTCCTCTAGAATGTACAGCGACTCTACGATATTCTACAGAGGATTTCACATAAAAGCACTTGCACCTTTTAGATTTTATTTGGTAATCCCTTTAAATCAGCCTCCAAATTTTGATAGTGCAGGTCATGATTTTTCCCAGGATTAAATACTGGTAGACTTTGCAGTATCTTATCCACTGATAATAGGAAAACAGTACTGCTAAAGCTGCACCATCTGGTAGCCTCTAATAATGAGCCAAGTATAAATAAGTGCTGTATCACCCATATAGTTGCATATGTCACAGTTCGAGGGACGCTGCAGCTGTATTCCCCCACCATGGTCCTCCAACAGCACCGTCTTTAGGCTTCTGGCTCCCAGCCATCACTCCCTCCTGACCGGGGATTTGAAGTCTTCATAGCTCCCTGCCATACACTGTGATAGTGTCAGCAAGCCAGTCTGCCTGAACAGGCCAGCACCTGTGCTTTGCTTTATAACCAGTGTATTGCCCAGAGTTATAAGTTACCACACAGCTCCTTCTAAGCAACCACATTTATTCTTCAGGTAAAAGCATTATAGAGAAAACATATAAAAACAATAAAAGTTCCTAAACGCATGCTAAAAAGCTCACTAGAGATCATCCCCCCCGCCCCAACTTCAGTCTAGGGCAGTGGTAGGTTTTAATCCTTCAAAACCCACAGCTTGGTTTCTCCTGTGGTTACAAGTTCATATCCATCTGAGGGCTAGTCTACACTGGCAACGCTAAAGCGCTGCCGCGGCAGCACTGCCATGGCAGTGCTTTAACATGCCTTGTGTGGTCGCGGCGCAGTGCTGGGAGAGCTAACCACCTCAAAGAGGGGCGTAGCTGGGGCACTGATTACACTGGCGCTTTACAGCGCTGCAACTTGCTGCGCTCAGGGGTGTGGTTTTTTATACAGCTGGGGCCTTTGATCTTGGCCTTCTGTAACAGCTAATTGGCAGACAATGACCCTCTCCTCAGGGCACAGCTTTGAAAGGCTGGGTTTTTGCATAACTGGAGTTGGGGAATTTGCATTAACTTCTCCCAAGGGATTCCGCAGGAAATCCACTTAACACTGTGGAGGAAAGGACCCCTCCCCCAATGTATTGGGCCTCTGTTTGCTGGCCTGGGCCTGCTTTATAGCTAACAAACCTAAAACCTGAACCAAACTAAGATAGTGTTCCATGACTGGGGGGAGGGGGGGGCGTAGTGAAAAAAAACCCCAAAAGCAGGAACTATTTGCAATATGCTTAAGAAATGTGCTAACTGCTTAAATAAGATAAGATTGTAATCAAATAGGCATGAAGCTTTGTAACGGTAATCTATTGGCAAAAAAAAAAACATGTGCAACTGTAACCCATGCCCTCCCTTATACCAGTTGTGTAACTACCCCTTGAGATCATTGTGCCCCATGACAAGCATGATGTAATGGCACCCCATAAAAGGTATGGTTGCTAAACACTGGAAAGTACCAGTAGAAACCCTAACCCATATTACATCCATAAAAGGGTTGTTTACAGCAACATTGGAAAGTACCAAAAAGACCCAAGAAGACCCTAACCCCTGTCAAGTGTTAATTCCGTATAAGGGCAATTATTACTTAAATGTATGATGTATTTGCGGTTTTTAGCTTTATATACTCGGGTGTTGCTTTGTATCAGCGGGCGCAGTATCCAATCTGCCACCCCCCAACGCGTTGTTGTGTGTTCAATAAACGGGCCTCAGGCTTGAGTCTCTGATCAAATAACTGCCTGGGTGGTCATTTCCACGACAACACTTATTGTCCCTAAAGTCCATACTTCTCTGGCACATTTTCACTATAGCCTTTTTAACTCCCAGGTCTTACATCTGTCACCAGGACCGGCTCCAGGTACCAGCTTGCCAAGCAGGTGCTTGGGGCGGCCGCTCCGGAGAGGGGCGGCAGGTCCAACTATTCGGTGGCAATTCATCGGACGGTCCCTCACTCCGGCTCGGAGTGAAGGACCTCCCGCCAAATTGCTGCCGCAGATCGCAATTGCGATCGCGGCTTTTTTTTTTTTTTTTTTTTGCGCCGCTTGGGGCGGCAAAAACCCTGGAGCCGGCCCTGTCTGTCACCATCTAGAGAGGTTACATATGATCCTAGCCCACAATAATACATACACTTAATGCAATAAGGTCTTTCAAGTATATTGCAGGAAATTGCTAAATCTGTCACAGCATGAACATAGATTCATAGACTTTAAGGCCAGAAGAGGGACCGTTATGACCAGCTGTATTAACCTCATGCCTAACTCAGGCCAAAGAATTTCACCTAGTGATTCCTGCATCAACTCAGGAACTTGTAGTTAACATGGAACATACATTTTAGAGAGACAGCCACTCTTCATTTAAATAGTGCTGGTTGGGAATTTTCCGATGAACCAGTTTTTCATCAGAAAATGCCAATTCAATGAAACTGAAATATTTTGTAGAAACATTTTGGTTTCAATGAACTTTCACTGAAACACAGGCAGGTTTCCATTAGAAACCTGCCTAGTTTCCTGCCAGCTTCCATGGTGAGCTGCTCTGGAGCCAGGCTTCTACTGTCAGCAGCCCAAGTTCAAGCTGGGGCTCTCAGGTCTTCTACGCCCTCTGCTCCATGGCAGGGAGCCCAGCAGCCTGGAAAGCATGGGGAGCTCTGGATCACGCAGCCTGGGAAGTCCCCCAGGAGTCAGGACAGCCAGCTGCTCCATTTCATTTAGAAAAAAATCAAACCAAAACTGTTTGATTTGTCTAAAACAACAAAATTCATAATTTCCATCCTGTGGCAAATGTAGAAATTTCTAGTTTTCTAAAGTGTTGGACTTTCCCATGGAAAGGAATTTCCAAGTTTCAACCAGCTCTAGATTTAAAGACCGCAAGTGACAGAGGATCCACCCCATTCCTTGATAAGCTGTTTCAGTGGTTAACAATTGTGCCATATTTTCAGTGTGAATTTATATAGCTTCAACTTCCAGCCTTAGATCTTGTTATGCCTTTGCCCACTGGATTAAAGAGCCTCCCAGAATCAGAAATCTTCTCCCTGTTTAGGCATTTATAGACCATGATCCAGAAGCGGCTGAAGGTCCCTAAAAATGGGGAGGCCAACGGTGCCCGAACTGTGGCCCCACCCTTTGTGCTGTCCCTCCCCCCTGGGGCCCTGCCCCTGCACCTCCCCTTCTCTCCGAGGCCCCACCCTCATGCCACCCATTCCCTTGAGCCCCCGCCTTCGCACCATTCCTTATCTTGAGGCCCCACTGCTGCACCACTTCTTCCCCCAAAAAAATTTCAGATGGAGGTCATACCCCTTTAGAAATTCAACCTGTGGTTCATGGACCCCTACCACAGAAGTCTTAGACTGAAAACTGACTGAACAGAATTCAACTATAAACTACACCGCAATGAAACAGCCCCCCAGCCTGAGCCCCATGAGCCCAAGTCGGCTGGCATTGTCCAGCTGCGGGTTTTTCTTTGCTGTGTAGACATACCCTAGGAAACCCCAGGAGGATTAACAAAGGATCAATTGATAATAGCTAGCTAACAATTTGCAATATTTGGTTATGAGTCACATCCCAGTCCTCTTTAACAACTGGACCTGTCTACCATATATGCATTAAATCTTCTCTTTCCTCACAATTTGGGCCAACATTTATCCCCATTCAATCTATATACTGTATATATTTTTAACCTGACTGCTGTGAAATACCATTGAAATATTATCTTAAAGACACTTTCTTTTATCATACCACCGAGTCCTCTTTTCCAGATCAAAGCCCATTCCTCTGGGGTAATTCATGTATTCAAATCCTTTCCCCACCATGTCACATATGGACATTTCTTTTTTAGGAAAGTTGTCTGCAAAGATTAAGATATTAGGTATAATTTTGTGTTTCCTAGTTAACCAGAAGCCATCATTTCTATTAAATTAGTTTCTGTATAAAAATTTTCTAGGTGGCTAAGTAATATAATACCTAGGGTACTGGTACCATGGGAGAGTGGGTCAACTGATTATTATTATTATTTTATTTATTTCTGGTTGTTCATTTACTGAAAGCTCAATTTTTTTACAAAAAATGGACATTTAATGAAAAAATCTTGTATAAAAAAAGACAGTGTCTGTCCAAACAAACATTTTGACAGACAATTTTTGACCGGCTGTATTTATAAGTTATTGACAACTTTTTACCAGCCTTAACTTAACTTTAATTTATACTGTTTTCCAGAAGAAAGAGCCAGTGGTCAGCTATGGAGAGTGAAGTTCTTAAGGGCAGCCGCTGGGATTCTGTGCCTCTCCATATAGAGGAAGCAGCCCCTTTGCTCCCCAAAACTGAAGTTGTGACAGGCGCTTGTACAGGTCAAGCAAATGCGGGAAGGCTCCCTATGCATTCCCGCCCTTCCTCCCACACCACACTGGAGCTCTGAGCTAGGTAAGTGTGTTGCTGTTAGCACAATAGAACAAAGTACTGTATTAAAAAGAGTCCCTCCTCCTTGTAATTCTCTTGCCTTTGAGCATGTAAGCACCTGCTTTTAGCTTTCAAATGGAGCTCAGTAAATGGAGTTCCAGTTTAGAAAAATAAGGCAATTTAATTTTTGTTTTGGAAACATACTTCTCAGTTAAGAAATGTTAAGAAAATACC
Organism: Terrapene triunguis; assembly: GCF_002925995.2. Lineage (NCBI taxonomy): Eukaryota > Metazoa > Chordata > Testudines > Emydidae > Terrapene > Terrapene triunguis. The sequence continues at coordinate 31,043 of NW_020697746.1, read as the reverse complement.
GCATAACACATGCACAACAAATTATTGTTGCTTCATTTATACAGCAGCCTCCTCGGAGCCAATTCAGCAAAGTAGACAAACATTTTGATTCATAGCTACATCTAACAGGAACCTTCAGGTATAGTCAGATATTAAAATAAACTCTTTTGTTATATGAACTACTTTTTGCTAATGTAAATCCCCAGAGTTTGAGAGTAATTAAGTATGTCAAGACTCACATTTTCCCCTCAGGTCTTCAGGCTCAAGATGTGCCCATGCTAATATTGCAATCAGCCTCCTTTCTGTGCCCACTTGAATATAGAAAAGCCTTTGGTGCACTGATTAAAATCCCAGGACTGAGGCCTCTTGGACTGTGAGAACCACTTCAAGTATGTCAATGCAGTAACCATGGTAACCAAGCTACTCATGGTGTATATGAAGTCATGGCATAACGGTACAGGAAAAATTAAAATAAAATGGTTACAATCAAAATTACATTGCAGTTTAACACTGCAGAATAATGACTGTCTTTAAGAAATGAAGAAATACAAAACATCAGGAGTAAACTTTTACTATTCAACAATCAGACATTTAAACAGTTATGTAGTCTCTCTAGTTCTGCTTGTCATAGGTTTCCATTTAAAGCATGATTTTGAACCCCTGTAACAGGGGTAGCCAAATGTACTGACTCTCCAAGCCACATAATCTTAAGAAGTTTGAGAGCCGGGCATGCCTGCAGGGGCTCAGGGCTTCTGCCCCTCGTGTGAGGCTCTAGTTGGGGCTCAGGACTTCTACCCCACATGGGAGGCACCAGCCGGGGCTCAGGGCTTCTGCCCCATGTGGGAGGTGCCAGCCGGGGCTTGGGGCTTCTGCCCTGCAGTGTGTGCCTGCCCTGCTCCTGCTGAAGCCCCAAGCCCCGGCAGGCACTCTCTGTGGGACTGAAGCACTGAGACCCCCCTCCCCATACGTACTGGAAGTAGGAGTTCTGGGGGTTCTGCCACACCCCTTGGCTTGAAGTAGTTTCCATTACATACAACGTTTACAGTTTGGTTCAATAGCTCTCAGCACGCCTACTATAAAAATGGTTCCAGTGGCCCTATCCCTCCCCGCTGGGCAGAAGCCCCTAGCCCCACCACCGCACTGCAGAGCAGAAGATCTGAGCTCTCTCCTCCCGACCCCCGACCCCAGTCTGGTAGGCGCAGAATTGGGGGGACAGAGGGAGCTCTGCGAGCCACACTTTAACTGTAAAAGAGCCACATGTGGCTCGCAAGCTGCAGTTTGGCCACCCCTGTCCTAGAATTTCAGCAAAGGGAAACCAATTTCCCTGAAATTTCATGCGTATACTTCTACAGAACCTGAAGAGACATGTTCAGGAAAGTTTGAAGTTAATGAAAGAAGGCATAATATTAATTATTACAATAGATATAAGGCCTGGTCTACACTAGGCGTTTATGTCGAATTTAGCGCCGTTTCATCGAATTAACCCTGCACCCGTCCACACCACGAAGCTATTTAGTTCGACATAGAGCTCTCTTAAATTCGACTTCTGTACTCCTCCCCAACGAGAGGAGTAGCGCTAAATTCGAAATGGCCATATCGAATTAGGCTAGGTGTGGATGGAAATCGACGCTAATAGCTCCGGGAGCTATCCCACAGTGCACCACTCTGTTGACGCTCTGGACAGCAGTCCGAGCTCGGATGCTCTGACCAGCCACACAGGAAAAGCCCCGGGAAAATTTGAATTCCTTTTCCTGTCTGGGCAGTTTGAATCTCATTTCCTGTTTGGACATCGTGGCGAGCTCAGCAGCACTGGCAACGATGCAGAGCTCTCCAGCAGAGGTGACCGTGCAATCCCAGAATAGAAAGAGGGCCCCAGCATGGACTGATCGGGAAGTCTTGGATCTCATCGCTGTGTGGGGCGATGAGTCCGTGCTTTCCGAGCTGCGCTCCAAAAGACGGAATGCAAAGATCTATGAGAAGATCTCTAAAGCCATGGCAGAGAGAGGATACAGCCGGGATGCAACGCAGTGCCGCGTGAAAATCAAGGAGCTGAGACAAGGCTACCAAAAAACCAAAGAGGCAAACGGACGCTCCGGATCCCAGCCCCACACATCCCGTTTCTACGAGGCACTGCATTCCATCCTAGGTGCGGCCGCCACCACTACCCCACCCGTGACCGTGGACTCTGAGGATGGGATATTGTCCGCGTCCGGTTCCTCGGACATGTTAGCGGACGGGGAAGATGAGGAAGGAGATGAGGAGGACGAGGCAGTCGACAGCGCTTGCACCGCTGATTTCCCCGACAGCCAGGAGCTCTTCATCACCCTAACAGAGATCCCCTACCAACCGTCCCCAGCCGTTACCCCGGACACAGAATCAGGGGAAGGATCAAGCAGTAAGTGTTTTAAACAGCTAAACATTTATTTTTAACAGAACTGGAATATTAATAATATTAACAATGGGTTTTTCATGATTTCTTTGCCCTAGGCGCTTAACTATTTAGTCCCAACTATTTAAAAAAAATCTAACAATGTCCGGTTTTTCATGATTCTGCTGCCCAAGACGCTCCACTCTTTAGTCCCTGCCAGTGCAGCTACACCAAAATCCGGTCTATATGTCCGGGGATAGAGATGAAATCCTCATGGGAGATCTCAACGAAGCTCTCCTGGAGGTAATGTCCAAGCCTGTTCATCAGGTTCCTGGGGAGAGCGGCCTTATTGGGTCCTCCGTGGTACGAAACGTTTCCGCGCCAGGAGACAATCAAGTACTCAGGGATCATTGCCCTGCAGAGCATGGCGGCATACGGCCCTGGTTTTTGCAGGCTTTCCCTAAGCATCCGTTCCTTTTCGCTGTCCGAGATCCTCATCAGGGTGATGTCGCTCATGATGCCCTGCTTTGAATTAGGTAGAGGAATGTTAGTATTGGGACTGCTTTACAGCCACGCGGTGGAGGTGGGAGAGGGGCAGCATACAGGGATCTTTCCCTGGGACAGCCACGAGGGGGTGGGACAGGGGCACAGTTCATGCTTGCCTGATTGCTGGCAGCAGAGACTGGCATTGCTTTCAATGTGAAAGGAGGCCAGTGCTACTATTAAAGTTTTAAGCAGCCACAAGTCTACGGCTTACCATGTTTGCCTGCTACACAAATTCCGGTGTCCTGCCCCGCTTCTCAGATCGCCAGTGCAAGACCACAGGCACTGAAGGCGAGGGCCGAAAATTCGACCTTGTCCTGAGTGCGCATGTGATAGGTGCAGTGCATGGTCTTGTTCTCAGAGAAAGACTATGTTCTTTGTTCACAACTTCATTTATCTGTCTCAGGAATTCACTCCCTTTTTCCCATTCCCACAGACACATCTGCAACTGTCTCCCAACCCAGCCTGGCATCACACTCCCAGAGGCTAGCGCAGATTAGGCGGAGGAAGAAGAAGACGCGGGAGGACATGTTCTCAGAACTAATGTGCTGCTCCCGAGCCCAGGCAGCCCAGCAGACACAGTGGAGGGAGAACTTGTCCCAAATGCACCGAGCAAACATGGAACGGGAGGAGAGGTGGCGTCAGGAAGACCAGCAGGCGACTCAAACGCTGCTTGGACTGATGAGGGAGCAAACGGACAAGCTCCGGCGCCTTGTGGATGTTCTGCAGGACCGGAGGCAGGAGGAGAGAGCCCCGCTGCAGTCTATCTGTAACCACCCTCCCCCGCCACCAAGTCCCATACCCCCCTCACCCAAAGTCCAAAGAAGGAGGGGCGGCAGGGGCCGTGAAAACTTTCACTCCACCCCTGCAGACTGCTCTAGCACTAGAAGGCTCTCATTCCCCAAAATTTGAAAAGTCCTTTCCTACCCACCTCACACAAGCCCCCGTCCAAGTTTCACCCCCCCGTTTCATGTGTAGTTGCTAATAAAATATACGTTTCTGTTAATTACTGTTTCCATCATTTTCTTTTGGAGGAGAGTCTGTCTGAAGGGGGGGAAGGTGGTTGGTAATTGGACAGGACAGTCACCTTTAGCAGGGTACAGAGGCGGGGGCAGGTCCAGCAGCAGGGCACATACACAGTGCAGTTACTAGTTACCCTGGTCAGTCTGGGAGGTGGTTTTCATGTTCTGTGTGGGGGGGGGGTTGCTCTGTGACTTTGTGGCGAGGGAGGGCAGTTACAGATCTTATGCAGCGGTCCTTATCCTGGATCACAGAGCCACGCAGCAGGGGATCTGTAACCCTCCTCCCCCTGCCAGAAAGTCACATAGCCGACACATACACGCAGTCCCGCCCAGGACGGCTGGCAGGCTCCGTTGAAACAACCAGTCCACCACTGCGGAGCCTGTCATTCCTGGAGTTTAGAGGCATCATTTGCATCACTACACTACACCCGCCCCCGACCGCAGCCTGCGTCCCAGGTTTAAAACATTCCCACGAAAACAGTAATAAAGACAACGGTGTTCATTAAGAAAATAGAACTGATTTTATTTTTTGGGAAGGGGGTGAAGGGGGTATGTAGCTGGAGAGGATAGTCAACATAAACTGGGTAAAGAAACGGGGGCAGGTTCAGCTTCTCTTTAAACAAAGTTAATAGTCACAGGTTACCCTGCTCACTGAGGAACCTAGCTTTCAAAGCCTCCCGGATGCACAGCGCGTCCCGCTGGGCTCTTCTAATCGCACGGCTGTCTGGCTGGGCGTAATCAGCAGCCAGGCTATTTGCCTCAACCTCCCACCCCGCCATAAAGGTCTCCCCCTTGCTCTCACATAGATTGTGGAGCACACAGCAAGCTGCTATAACAATGGGGATATTGGTTTCGCTGAGATCACAGCGAGTCAGTAAGCTTCTCCATCTCCCCTTGAGACGGCCAAAAGCACACTCCACCACCATTCTGCACTTGCTCAGCCGGTAGTTGAACAGTTCTTTTTCAGTGTCCAGGGCGCCAGTATAGGGCTTCATGAGCCAGGGCATTAGCGGGTAGGCAGGGTCCCCGAGGATCACTGTAGGCATCTCCACATCCCCAACAGTTATTTTGTGGTCCGGGAAGTAAATCCCTTCCTGCAGCCGTCTAAACAGACCTGAGTTCCTGAACACGCGAGCGTCATGAACCTTGCCCGGCCATCCGACGTTGATGTTGGTAAAACGTCCCCTATGGTCCACCAGTGCTTGCAGCACCATTGAAAAGTAGCCCTTTCAGTTGATGTACTGGCTGGCCTGGTGGTCCGGTCCCAGGATAGGGATGTGAGTTCCGTCTATAGCCCCACCGCAGTTTGGGAATCCCATCGTGGCGAAGCCATCTATGATGACCTGCGCGTTTCCCAGAGTCACTACCTTTGAGAGCAGTACCTTAACGATTGCGTTGGCTACTTGCATCACAACAACCCCCACGGTAGATTTGCCCACGCCAAAGTGGTTCGCGACTGACCGGTAGCTGTCCGGCGTTGCAAGCTTCCAGAGGGCTATGGCCACTCGCTTCTGGACAGTCAGGGCTGCTCGCATCCGGGTGTCATTGCGCTTCAGGGCAGGGGACAGCAACTCACAAAGTTCGAGGAAAGTCCCCTTCCGCATGCGAAAGTTTCGCAGCCACTGGGATTCATCCCAGACCTGCAGCACTATGCGGTCCCACCAGTCCGTGCTTGTTTCCCGGGCCCAGAATCGCCGTTCCACAACATCCACATGACCCATTGCCACCGTGATGTCCTCGGCGCTGGGTCTCATGGTTTCTGACAGCTCTGTGCTACTCTCAGACTTCAGATCCTCACCCCGCTGCCGTAGCCTCCTCGCCTGATTTCTCTGTATCTGCCTCTGGGAAAGGTGGATGAGAAGCTGCGAGGTGTTGAGAACGGCCACAACTGCAGCGATGGTCACAGCGGGCTCCATGCTCACAGTGCTGTGGCGTCCGCGCTGTCACTGACCAGAAAAGTGCGCGAACTGATTTCCCGCCGGCGCTTTCAGGGAGGGAGGGCGGGAGTGACGGTTGGATGACGACAGTTACCCAAAAGCACCCTCGACACATTTTTTTTACCCACAAGGCATTGGCGGCTCGACCCAGAATTCCAATGGGCAGCGGGGACTGCGGGAACTGTGGGATAGCTGCCCACAGTGCACCGCTTCCAATGTCGACGCTTGCCCCGTTAGTGTGGACTCACAAAGTCGAATTACTGTCCTTAGTGTGGACACACACGTTCGACTTTGCAATATCGATTCCACATATTCGATTTAAGTGAAATCGAACTACCCTCGTAGTGTAGACATACCCTAAGAGATTAAAAGAAAAAGATGATTCACTTTTCAGAAGTTTCCTAAGCTTTTTTGCTACTTGATATTTCAAAAACATCTTGGCCCCGCAACTCTAGATTTGTTTTATTCTATTTACTTTAGTATGGATTGACTAGTTTTTGAAAGGGGATGTGATTTTAGGAGCAATTTGTTTCTTAAAAAAAAGTCTGAGAAGTTACAGAGTTACCAGGGCCGGCTCTAACTTTTTTGCTGCCCCAAGCAGCAAAAAAAAGCGCCGCCCCGCCAAGTCCCCCCCCCCAAGCGCCGCGCGCCGCCGGAACCCCCCCCGAGCGCCGCGCCTCCAGAGCCCGCCCCCCCCACCGAGCGCCGTGCTGCCGGAGCCCCCCCCCCCGCGGAATCCCCAGCCGCGCCGCGCTGCCCCCCCCCGCCACCCCAAGATTGGCTGCCCCTTACCAGGTGCCGCCCCAAGCATGTGCTTGGTTGCCTGGTGCCTGGAGCCGGTCCTGGGAGTTACTAGAGAAACTTGGACTGTGGCTTCTTAAAAAGCTGTGGACCAGATTATGCTCTGAGTCACAATGATGTAAATCCAGAATAACTCCATTGAAGCGAATGAGGCCAAGTTTTCCCCTCAGACATAGATACACACAACTCATTCTGGATTCTCTGGAAGCTGTGTGTATGTATTTGAAGGGACAATTTAACCCAGGATTTCAATAGTCTGACTGAGAGCAGAATTTGACCCTGTATTTGTGCTTCCTGGTTACTATATGTGGGATTTAAAATTAAACAATCACCGGATGAAGGCTCCATGCTACCACAATACTTCTTCTGAGGCTTTTAAGCCTCACAGGAAGTTTGTAAATGCTACATTAGTCCTGGACTTTCCAAAGACTTCCTCTCCCTCTACTTGGTAGTTATTAAATGTTTAAAAACTGGGAATTGTAAATTAAGGACAAAGGCCCAGCTATTCACAGATCACTTAACTCTCATTGATATCATTGGGAATTAGGTACCTAAATACCTTTGAGGATGGAGTTAGGAACCCGAATACCTTTTGGGGAAACTGGGCCTAAGTTTCCAAAATACCAAACATTTGAAAGTTTGGAAATTTACAGTTAACGTAGTGCAAATAACTTTAACTCTACCCTGTCTTCCTATCTCTGATTGCTCTACATCTGTGTGGGACACACTGACAGCCACACATCACAACTTTTTCTACTGTACTTTCAGTATTCTCCCTGTAATGTTTCATACTAAGCATACTAATATGAAGAGACTACATAAGAGCCATGTATCAAACTAGACTATCCTTGATCCTTGCTTTATAAGCCAGCTATACCAGCATCATGTGATAAACAAAACAACAACACCCAACCTACATTCCTCTTATAGTAAAGATACCACAATATTTTCACAACTTGCCCACTACGTACAATGCCACTGTAATAAACCACATAACCAAGGCAAATTAATAAGGAAGATATCTAACCTACATCCATTCACCCACCTTCTTCCTGGAAACTACAAAGACAGCTATAATTATCTCAAACACTCTCTTGATATGAGGCTGAGATCCAAACATCTGAAAACAACCCTCCTTCCTGCCCCCCATCATTCATCAAATAAGGCCTGTAAATCATAGAAAACCTATTCTCCAAAATAAACTATTACCTGTTGCATGTAGAGGATAAAAGATCTAAGACAATTACAGCTGGTCAAAAAACCCAATATTATTTCAGTGAAAATTTTTGAACAAAACAATTTCATTCTAAATTTTTCACTGAAAATTTCTATTTTTTCAGTAAAAAAAATCATAATGAAAAGTTGTTGGTTTGAATTCACACCTTTCTTTCATTCTGTTTTTTTGAAAACCAAAAATGTCAGTTCAAATGAAAATTATTACTATTTTAATTTTTTGTCACAAATTTCATTTTCTATAAAAACATTTTGATTTTGACAAACTTGCATTTTTTTTTTATAAAATAAAATAAAATTGTGGCCTGAAAATTTCAACCAGCTCTAATGAAAAAAAAATTGAAAAGTAATTGTGATAATTATCAGAGATATTTTTCTATGTCATGGAATGGTGACAGTATCGCAACATGGGGACAGCATGTGTGCATTTGTGGGATCTTAACTCTGAATTTCCACACCTATGTAGTTTACTAAAACTTTAGGTCAGATTCATCCTGGGTTAAAGGAGTTATTGCACAGATTAATTCGTCCCACTACCTTTAACTGAAAATTTTCAGGCCCTCATATTACATATTTTTATTATTACTTCATGCTCATAAGGTTTTTCTGATTAAACTGATCTGTCTTCATAACCTTAAGCTTCTTGCCTCGCAATTATAATAAGATCTTGCGAAGAAATAAAGGTGAGTAGTTCTGGGTGTTAGAAGTAGGGTAGAGCAAAAACAGCAACAGAACTACCACCTTGCCAAAACCCAGAGCCTTCGCCATTCATACCACCAGCCCCGGATAAAACAGTATTGCATTAGGCACTAGTACTGATGACTGTTGATTGGAAAAATCAATTTCTTCATGGTGGGTTACTGAGAAAATGGATGGGAATAATAAGAAACAGCCATTGACTGTAAACTGTATGGTTTGAAATTACTTAGCAGTGCCCATTGAACCATTTAGTCCTGATCCTCTGATCTACTCAACTCAAATCTCAATACTGATCTGATCAGCCAGAACACAGGTATTCATAGACTGTAAGCTCTTCAGGGCGGGGATCGTGTTTTATATGTGTTTGTACTGTGCACAGTCCTGTTTCAATTTTTAGAAATTTCACCAGAATAAATTAGATTGAATTTTATAGCAATGTATATTTATGTTCTTAGCAAAACTCTTTTCTGCAAGAGAGGCCAGTTCCACTAGGTGTAATTGCCTCTTAATTTGAGCAAGTAACTAAAATTTGATCATGTATAAATGACAAAATCTGCTCAGGTCACCTGAAGTGACACATCCTTATGACCATTGGAGTGTTGTGAAATAGCTTGGGCATGCCGCTTCTGTCCTAAAAATTTATATCTGTGCAATATGTTACTATATATCAAACTCCACGTTTTACACTTTGGAAATGGTGCTTGAATAAGGAAATGGGCTTTGATGGGATGTAAGTGACAAACCACTTCTTGAGTCACCTCAAGTGACACAAACCCTGCCAAATATTACACCTCCCATTTCTACTTTGCATTTTCTTTCTGTGTAGATATATAAAGAACATTTTAAAAGCAACCAAACAGATTATTTAATTAACCTGCTGCAAATGCAGCGGCAGTGCTTTTACAGAAATTATGTAAACAAGTAAAGACGATCTATAGAAATTCTGGTTTTCTCTTACACAAATCAAAACAGGAAAAATTGCTAAATTTGTCAAGTTTTGTTAAATGTTGTTAAAAATGTTAAAATATCTGTCATAGATAGATCAAATACCTAGAGGCTTGAGTCTTGCTGTGAGAACTGCAACAAGGGTTGATGTTCTTTCCTTTTGGGAAAAAAATGGTAAACTCCTCCTCTGTGGCTGGAATAGCTCCATTTCCTTTCTTTACGAATTCCAAAATGCTACCATGGAAATGCCAGCTTAAATTTCAGTTGCTTATTCTAATTAAGAGGCAGTTACAGCAGGTGTGATTGGCAACTCTCTCTCTTGCATCTCAAAAAAGTGTATTCTTAAAAACATAAGTATATATTGCTATAAAATTCAATCTAATTTATTTGGTGACATTTCTAAAATTGTAGACTTACACTGAAGATTTTTTATTAAATGTGTACCTTTGAATGAAGAACTAAGAACCACGAATTAAGAAATTGGGAGTAAGGAACTAACTTTAGACACCTGCTCGAGTTGTGCTAAGACTTTATTTTTGTAAGACATAAATTATTAATAGGCAAAGCACCTGCTGTACCTCTCATCATTTTAGCATGTGAAAGGGACATTTTAAAAAATCCTAATGCAGTCTCTCATGCAGCGTACAGTCCTTTTAACAGAGAAGGGTATTTCTGTGCTGCCATAGGGTATTTTTCTACAAGGATGATCCAAGGAATGGAAAACCTGTCTTATGAAAGGAGACTCAAAGAGCTTGGCTTGTTTAGCCTAACCAAAAGAAGGCTGAGGGGAGATATGATTGCTCTCTACAAATATATCAGAGGAATAAATACCAGGGAGGGAGAGGAATTATTTAAGCTCAGTACCAATGTGGACACAAGAACAAATGGATATAAACTGGCCATCAGGAAGTTTAGACTTGAAATTAGACGAAGGTTTCTAACCATCAGAGGAGTGAAGTTCTGGAACAGCCTTCCAAGGGAAGTAGTGGCGGCAAAAGACATATCTGGCTTCAAGACTAAGCTTGATAAGCTTATGGACTGGATGGTATAATGAGATTGGTCTTTGACTATTAGCGGTAAATATGCCCAATGGCTTGTGATGGGATGTTAGATAGGGTGGGATCTGAGTTACTACAGAGAATTCTTTCCTGGGTGTCTGGCTGGTGAGTCTTGCCCACATGCTCAGGATTTAGTTGATCGCCGTATTTGGGGTCAGGAAGGAATTTTCCTCCAGGGCAGATTGGGAGAGGCCCTGGGGTTTTTTCACCTTCCTCTGCAGTGTGGGGCATGGGTCACTTGCTGGAAGATTCCCTGCACCTTGAAGTCTTTAAACTATGATTTGAGGACTTCAATGGCTCAGACACAAGTTTGATACAGGAGTGGGTGGGTGAGATTCTGTGGCCTGCGTTGTGCAGGAGGTCAGACTAGATCAGAGGTCGGCAACCTACAGCACGCGTGCCAAAGTTGGCACGCAAGTCGATTTTTCCTGGCACACGGCAGCGGGCTGAGCCGCTCAGCCCGCCCCGCTCTGGAGTTCCCGCTGCCGGCTCCTGCCAGCCGGGGTCCTGCCGCGGGTCCAACTCAGCACCCGCTGCTGGCCTGGGGTTCCTTCCCCCAGGCTGGCAGCAGGCTGAGACCCCAGCTGGCAGGAGCTGGTGGTGAAAACCCCAGAGCCACGGCGGGCTGAGCTGCTCAGCCCACCGCCGCTATGGGGTTCCCACTGCTGGCCCCTTGCCAACCGTTGTCCCCATGGGTCGAACTCAGCGCCCGCTGCTGGCCTGGGGGGAAGGAACCCCAGGCTGGCAGTGGGCTGAGACTCCGGCTGGCAGGAGCCGGCGGTGAAAACCCCAGGCCGCCCTCTGGGGTTCCCGCTGCCAGCTCCTGCCAGCTGGGGTCCCGCCGCGGGTCCAACTCAGCACCCACTGCTGGCCTGGGGTTCCTTCCCCCACGCTGGCAGCGGGCTGAGATCCCAGCTGGCAGGAGCCCGCAGCCGAAACCCCAGAGCGGGGGTCGGGCTGAGCTGCTCAGCCCACCGCCGCTCTGGAGTTCCCACTGCTGGCCCCTTGCCAGCCGGTGTCCTGCCGCTGGTCCCACTCAGCACCCTCTGCTGGCCTGGGTGAAGGAACCACAGGCTGGCAGTGGGCTGAGACCCCGCTGGCAGGAGCTGGGGGCAGAAATCCCAGAGTGGAAGCGGGCTGAGCCAGTCACTGCTCTGGGATTCCGGCTGCTGGCCCCTCGCCAGCAGGGGTCCCTACCGTGCAGCTCCACTCACCTTGCTTCCGGTTGGAGGCTCCCTTGCAGACAGGGTCCAGGCCTCCAGCGCTGCTCAGGCCTACCAGCAACCTACTCCACTCATCTCAGCTGCCAATCTTGGTTTCCAGCCGCTGCTCAGCCTGCTTTCCGGCCTGGAGTCCCAGCAGGCCACCCTGGGCTCTGCTCCTGGCCTTGGATCAGTCCTCTTCAGCCTCCCCGCTGTGTCCCACTGTCCCCAGCCTGGGACAGTGAGGGTTGCACACCAGGCAAGAAGGGGTGCAGCTCAGCACCCCCATCTTAAAATTGCTTATCTTAGACCACACTGCGTTTGACCTTGTGCCTGCCTTCTATCGCCATTTTTTTTCCCACTGAGAGTTGAAGGGAACATTTGACAAAATGGCAGCTCCTAAGAAAGCGAAGCTAGATGTCCGATCATTTCAGCCTGCTTGGACAGACGCATTTGGATTTATTGAAAAGAAGGACCGTGCTATTTGTGCTTTCTGTTATGAAAGTGTTGTTTGTCGCACATCAAGTGTTCGACGACATTTTGAAACGAAGCACGAGAAAACCTTTCTTGATGAAGCAGACAAGACTGAATCAATCAAAAAGGCAGTAGCAGCCTATGAGAAGCAAAGCAGTGTTTTTAAAAGCTTAAGTGTAAGTAAAAATCAAGCTACAGAAGGAAGTTACAAGATTGCACAGTGCATTGCAAAAAACGGAAAGCCGTTTACAGATGGGGAATATATAAAAGAAGTTTTTCTCAGCAGTTCAGAGATTTTGTTCAATGATTTGCCAAATAAAGATACAATCATATCTAGAATAAAAGAAACGGCCCGTCTCTGCCAGAACAGTTGAGAGACGCATAAGCAGTAGCGTAGCTAGCGGGGTGCAGGGGAAGCAGCTGCTTCCCCCGCCTTTCCAAAAGCGGCCGGAGGAGCGAGGGGGGGCGCAGGCTGGCGGCCCACAGCACGGCCCGCAGCCATGGGGGGGCGGCGGGCACGGCCGGAGGAGCGGGGGGCGCAACATGCGGCCCGCAGCCACGGCCGGAGGAGCGAGGGGGGTGCAGGCTGGTGGCCGACAGCCGCGGCCGGAGGAGCAAGGGGGGGCGCAGGCTGGCGGCCCACAGCACGGCCGGCAGCCATGGGGGGTGGCGGGCGCGGCCAGAGGAGCGAGGGGGGGCCACAGGGGTGGCACGGCAGGTCCGGAGGAGCCATGGGGGGGAGGGGCGGTGCAGCCGGAGGAGGAGCCAAGGGGGGCGTGGCCAGGGGGGGGAGTCAAGGGGGGGCGCCTTTTTTATGTTTGCTCCCCCTCCTCTTAGTAGCTGGCTACGCCACGGCGCATAAGTGAAATGGCAGAAAACATTAAGGAAAAGCAGACGACTGCGTTGAAAGACACAGCAGTGTTTAGTGTTGCAGTTGATGAGAGCGTGGATATAAACGATGTTCCACTTTTGGCAATTGTTGCAAGATATTGTGCTTCCGATGAAATCCAAGAGGAACTTTGTTGCCTAAAACCCCTGCATGGCACAACAAAGGGGGAAGATATACTGGAAAGTTTTGTAAACCATTTTGAAGAACGAGGAGTTGACATCAGAAAAATATTTTGTGTGACAACAGATGGTGCTCCTGCCATGGTTGGAAAACAGAAGGGATTTGTAAAGTTACTTGAAGATCAAATTGGCCATCCGACAGTCAAATTTCACTGTATCATCTATCAAGAAAACCTGTGTGCAAAAATTTCTAATTCAGAGCTTAATAATGTGATGAATACAGTGGTGCGAATTGTGAATTTCCTTGTTGCTCGATCTGCTTTGACTCACAGACAATTTCAAGCACTGCTAGAAGAGATGGACAGTGCTTATAACGACATCCCACTTCACAGCAACATTCGGTGGCTAAGTCGTGGCAGAGTTTTGGTGCGCTTTGTAAACTGTTTTGAGGCAATCAAGGCCTTTTTGTCGGAAAAAGAACAAAACTACCCCGAACTGGATGATGGCAAATGGCTGTGTAAGCTCATGTTTCTAACTGATATCACTGCTCACCTAAACGAACTCAACCTCTGTCTCCAGGGTGCAGGGCAAACAGTTCTGGATCTTTATGAAGCCTGGAAAGCATTTGTTGTGAAACTAGCAGTTTTTTCCAGGGATATTCAAACTTCTACTTTCCGCTACTTCCAACACATAAAAGAGCTATCGACATATTGCGCTGTCAGTGTCGATGAGATTGGAAAGTACATGCAAGAACTGGAATCAGAATTTTCGGACAGATTTCAAGATTTCCAGCGATTTGACCCAATGCTTTCTTTTCTAATTAAACCTGAAAAGTTCAACGAAAGCGACTTGGATTTGTCTGTATTTCAGTGGATGGGTGTTGAAGATTTCGAAATGCAACTCATTCAGTTAAAAAGCTCAGAATTGTGGACATCAAAGTTTGTGGATCTGCGGAGCGCCCTTAAAGCTACCGAGAGAGATCATGGGGCCTCTATTCTGACCTGCTGGACGTCCCTGCCAGTGAAATTTAACTGTTTGAAGAAAATTGTGTTTGCAGTGCTTTCAGCATTTGGATCCACATACCTGTATTTTCACACATGAAATCTGCCCTCTGTCCCTCTCGGAGCCGGTTAACAACTGATCACTCAGAAGCCTGTGTGCAGCTTAAAGTATCCAAATACATGCCAGACATTGGAAAACTCAGCAAGGAAAAGCAAGGGCAAGGATCACACTAAACTGATAAGAGCTGCATTTTAATTTAATTTTAAATAAAGCTTCTGAAACATTTTGAAAACCTTGTTTACTTTACATATATCAGTAGTTTGGTTATATATTATAGACTTATAGAGAGACCTTCTAAAAAGCGTTAAAATGTATTACCGGCACGCAAAGCCTTAAATTAGAGTGTATAAATGAAGACTCGGAACACCACTTCTGAAAGGTTGCTGACCCCTGGACTAGATGATCATAATGGTCCCTTCTGACCTTAAAGTCTATGATTCTATGATTCTAACAGGATCCTGTTCTGCAATAGGAGTCTCACCTAAAGCACTTCTCCCACATTCTAAATGTAAAAGGGAATTTTTATATCATAGTGTTTCTCACTGGCTCATTCTAAAAGGAGAGCCATAAAATTGATAAGAAAGCCAGGCAGCTGGACCCCAGCTGCCCCCCACTCCCCTGGAGAGCTGGGCGGATGGACCCCGCTCCCAGCTGGTAGCCAAAGCAACAAACCCGGGTGCCCCCCACCCAACCCACTCCCTGCCAGGAGCCCAGGAACCTGTGGGGCAGCTGGGCTCCCCACAGGTTGCCCCTCTTAGGTCAGGGGGGGTAGTATGGACATGCACCACCACAGTAATTACTGCTGTGGCTGTAAGTTGACCTAATATAGGTTGACTTACCTTTCTAGTGTAGACATACCCTCAGATACAAATTGACAGCCCAAGAGTTCCTTCTCCATATCAACTTCCTGGAACTCACAGTGGTCAGATATGCCTGCTAGCACTTCCTTCACATGATCAGGTTCAATCTGTCTGTCTGTCTGTCAAGTTCATGACAGTCAACATAGCCTGCATGTACTATATAAATCATCAAGGAGGAGCAAGATCCCTCTCCTTTTATGCAGAAGCAATAAAACTATGGAACTGGTGCATAGCCAATCAGATTTTCATTTCAGTCTTATATTTACCAGATCTTCAAAATACCATAGCCAATGGTTTGAGCCGACATTTCTCCAAGGCTGGCTTGACATGAGTAATTAAACACGGGGGAGGTCTCATTCCTTGGAAGACGGATTAGGGAGGTAACTAGAACAGCAGGCTGAAAACAGCCTGCTAAGTAAGTTGGTCAGTAAGATAAAATGTCTGAACACACTAAGATAAGCAGGGGTACACCCAGGGAAACATTTACTAAGAACAAGATACCAATGCACTAGAGAAGTCATGAGTGTAAAGATAAAGTTGAACATGGACAGGCATGGACAGAGCATGCTGTACAGGAATTGGTTCCTGCAAAGTAACCAAGCCAATTCCAAAACATGATGCAATGTACAGTGAGTATAATGTTGTGTGTAAATGTATATAAAGGAAGGGGATATCTGTGTAACTTTGGATGTGTGGTATGCCCTGTATGCACCCCCTAAGCTTGAACCTGATCAACTCCAGAGTAGTTTGATAGTATGCCAATAAAGAAACCACACCATAGGCGTGCGCACGGGGTGTGCTGGGTGTGCCCAAGCACACCCTAATGCCCACGGGCTGGATCTAGCCCCTCAGGGCTTTGGATCTAGCCAGTGGGATTTGTCCCCTGTGGCGCCGCAGGCCCCATGCCGCTCTCAGAAGCGTCTGGCACAGCACCACGTCCCTGGGACCCCGTGGAGGCTCAGTGCGTTGCTCCAGGCACCGGCCCCTGCAGCTCCCATTGTCCGGGAACGGGGAACCGCAGCCAATGGGAGCTTCGGGGGAGGTACCTGGAGGCGTGGCAAGGGCAGCGCGCGGAGCCCTGTGCCCTCCCCCCCCCACCCCCGCAGGGGCTGTGCAGGGACATGGTGAGCGGCACGGCATGGGGCCAGAGCAGGCAGGCAGGGAGCGTGCCGCTGCAGGTAAGCGGCGCCGGGCCGGAGCCCGAACCCCTCCTGCACCCTGCCTCCCAACTCCCTGCCCTGAGCCCCCTGCCTGCACCTCACACCACTCCTGCACCCCAACTCCCTGTCCTGAGCCCCCTGCTGCACCCCTCCTGCACCCCAACTCCCTGTCCTGAGCCCCCTGCCGCACCCCTCCTGCACCCCAACTCCCTGCCCTGAGCCCAAGGGCAGCGCTGTAGACTTTGGCTGCTAGGCCGCGCTGCCCTGCGCCCAAGGGGCGTGGACCATCACACACTGTATTCTGTTAATTCAGAAATTAAAAGGAAATATTAACATTTAGATAAAACTTGGGTGTAATAATGTCATTGTCTATATTTCTCTGAAGTTTGTAGTAAACTGTCTATGAACTGGATAATTACCTTATGCAGATGAATGCAGCTAGTTACCTTTGCATACATAGGAAATAGTTAATTCTACTTCAAAGACACTATTCTTCACCCAAGGAACACCTGCTGTGAAGAAGCTATCATAGCCTGCAAAAAATCTCTATAAAAACTCTTGGGACCTGATTTTTTTCATCTCAAATCTGCTTAAGCTTCATCAGGGGACGTGTAAGCCGAAAGACTGAGGTCTCCGATTTCATTTTGGATCACCCTGGTGTTGGACATTGGACTGCAACCTATGGACTAATTCTAAAAGAACTATTTGCAATGCTAAAGGTCACCATCTGTACTATGAAACTGACCTAAGAACTCTATTTTTACCTGTATGTATAATGATCTTTTAACCAATACACTCTCTCTCTCTTTTCTTTTTTAATAAAACTTAGTTTAGTTAATAAGAATTAGCTGTGTGTATTTGGGTAAGATCTGAAATATTCATTGACATGAGAGGTAATGTGTCCTATCCTTTGGGATTGGTAGAACTTTTTATATGATAATAAGATATTCAGTAATCTTCATCACATCTGACTTGGCTGGAAGGAAGCCCAAGGCTGGGTTGCTTTAAGGGAACTGTGTTTTTGACTACTAGGTGGAAGCTATTTTGTTGCTGGCTTGCTGAATCCAAGTATTAGAATAATGACCAGTTTTGGGAATTGTCTGCCCCATTCTTTGCAGTTTGCCCTAATTAAGCAATCACTGTGTGTGACCCCCACCCGCCATCCCCCACTAGGCCCTGGTCACACACCCCTTTGCTCCACAAAAAGTGCTGAAAGTTCTGCTTGAGAGGCAGTCTAGGCCATCAATCTCTAAGAGATGCCTTCCTCATCTCCTCGTTGAAAAGTCCCATCTACACCTGTCCTCCAATGCTGCTGCTACTCAACGTCCTAAACAAAATCAAGCAGGACAGAACCAAAGTCATCCTAATTACCCCAACTTGGCCAAGACAAATTTGGTTCCCCTACCTGATACGCCTCACATCTAGTCCAGCCCTACAGCTATGGACTTTTCCCAACCTGCTAATTCAGGATTCGGGACACATTCTTCAGCATGAACAAGCTACAGGTGGCTATCATCTCCACTCAGTGAATCAGTGAGCTGTGACTTTAATGACCGATACCCTCTACACAGTTTTCTATAAGAAGGATGACCTAACTGAGATGAAGGTTTGAGGACATCTTAGGTAAAAATTGGGGATGTGGACAGAAGGATACATTCTCCTTATCCACCATAGTCTTTCATCCTAAACCTCATCTGACCAGGGAGGAGGCCTCCAGGGAGAGATATCAGAAACTAACTCCCTACTTTGGGGTAAGTAGGATGGCAAATGGCCAAATGCTGGATGTAGTGGGTTGTTGGCAAACCACCATAGACACTGAAACTCTTAATTTGGTATGAGATTTTATTGTGGCAGAGACTCTGATCAAGGGACATGGGCTGGGACTGATATCCTGCTGAAGTATGGAGTTTACCCTGAGGGATAAAGTATGCTCTGAAATTGGAACTTGCATTGTCGTAATCTGCCAGAATGATGTGTGACAGACCCAGACCAGTGGGGTACAGGAGTCTGGTAGAGGGCAAATATACTGGTCACTGGATGAGTAGTTTTCTGTTCCCTGAGTGACCAGAGCAGGG
Source organism: Terrapene triunguis (assembly GCF_002925995.2). Lineage (NCBI taxonomy): Eukaryota > Metazoa > Chordata > Testudines > Emydidae > Terrapene > Terrapene triunguis. The sequence continues at coordinate 12,617 of NW_020697746.1, read as the reverse complement.
GCTGCACTAGAGTAATCAGGAACCTGCTAGAACCAGTTAAGGCAGGCAGGCTAATTAGGACACCTGGAGCCAATTAAGAAGAAACTGCTAGAATCAATTAAGGCAAGCTAATCAGGGCACCTGGGCTTTAAAAAGGAGCTCACTTCAGTTTGTGGTGCAAGTGTGAGGAGCTGGGAGCAAGAGGCGCAAGGAGCTGAGAGTGAGAGGGTGTGCTGCTGGAGGACTGAGGAGCACAAGTGTTATCAGACACCAGGAGGAAGGTCCTGTGGTGAGAATAAGGAAGGTGTTTGGAGGAGGCCATGGGGAAGTAGTCCAGGGAGTTGTAGCTGTCATGCAGCTGTTACAGGAGGCACTATAGACAGCTGCAGTCCACAGGGCCCTGGGCTGGAACCCAGAGTAGAGGGCGGGCCCGGGTTCCCCCCAAACCTCCCAATTGACCTGGACTGTGGGTTCTTCCAGAGGGGAAGGTCTCTGGGCTGTTCCCCAACCCACATGGTGAGTCTCTGAGGCAAGAAAATCCGCCAATAAGCGCAGGACCCACCAAGATAGAGGAGGAACTTTGTCACAGATGTCACTGATATATGAAGGGTAACCACCAAGTGCAGTCATTTATGCCTCTACAAAACTGAATGCTATGTGGATGGAGCCAGTCAGAAAATGGGAGGGAGGGGGCTATCCACAATGGAAAATGTTAATGAAATCAGAGTCATTTTCATTGAAATTTTACATGGAATATTTTGAGCTTTTGACAAAACAAAAATTTAAGAATGAAAATACAGTATGTCAATTCTGAAATGCCACCATGGTAATGCATGCTCCCACTCTCCTCTATGGCCTGGGATCCCGGCTGAGGTTAAATATCTCATGAGACTTCCTGGTCTTTCCTCTTGATGCGAGAAGGTGGCCTACCATGGCGCTTCCATGGCCACAGTACATCATGAGAGATGAATTCCAGCTAGGTCCATAGAGGAGAAAGGGAACATGTGGCCCCCCTAACCACAACTCCCATGAAGTGGCAGCAGCATTTCCGAATGGGGTTTGGACTTTTTGGGTTTTCGACCAAAAAAATCAAAATTTTCTGCAAAAATGTTTCCAAAAAATAGTCTTAATCGAAAATTTTCAGCCAGTCCTAAGTGCAGAGTATAAAACACTACTGGCCCAGAATTCTTTATTCACTGACAATGAATGAACTCTGACAGAACTCAGTGAAAGGTCTGAATTTAAGGCTGATAGGTAATCTAAAACTTCTTGAAGGGAAGAATTCACATAGCCCTGGACCTTGAATAGTTTTTACCCCCCTATGAAGTGGATGTAAAGCATTACTACTCTGATTTGTTACAGTTTTACTCCTATTTAGCACTCACTTTGCACTGGTGTAAATGACCACATAAGGTGCAGGGCAGTAAAGTATCAGGCCACAAGAGACAAAGAAATGGGCCTGTTTTTCTTTTCTTCCTTCCTTTATAGTCAATTGAGTGCATTATTGTGGGGAATGGGGAGGTTTTCCACTGAGAGATAAATCCACTCTCAGGGCTTGTCTACACCACGCAGCTTTTAGCGACAAGGCGTGTGTAAATGCTCTTTGTCGGTACTTTGTCGGCACTTTTGCCGGCAAAATACTTCCAGCCCCATGAGTGGCGTTAGCTTTGTTGGCAGGGGGGCTTTAAGTCCCCGTGAAAGACAAAATTTTGTCGACAACTTCGCAGTATAGACATACCCTCAGTGTTTGCCTGTCAGGTTTTCTGGCTCTTCTGGTAAAAAGTATATATAGCTTTGCAATGTCTTTATACAGACTTTTATAATATGGCTATCATAGGGGTGGCTAGCCCTTTAAGGGGAAATGGGTCTCAGTCCCTCTTGTGACACCGATAACTCGCCTTCCCTGGTGGGGAAAATGGGTCCATGACCCAATCAGGCTCTGGGATAGATAAGGACAGGTGTGGGTAATGGGAAAGAGAAGGAATGACTCCAGAGAAGGAACCAAGACCTAGGAGCTGCTGCTCACTGAAAAGCAGTGGGGAGAGAGGGGGAGGCTAGCGCCCCCTGCAATGGAAATATTACAGGGGCTGACCTATGTTTCTGCCCCTGAATATTTCCTCTATACCTGGGAAGGGTATGATATGGGGCATGTTGGGCCTGCTCCTCCTCCAGCCCAGCTGGGAAGAAAAGGGGCACCTGGAGGTGGGGGCTGGATCCAGGCTGGATGGGGAAGCGGTGGCTGGGTGGAGTCACATCATTCAGGCCAGGGTGAGGGCTGTTTCCTCTCCAGGGCAGGAGCCATTGCCAGTTATATAAAAGCAGCAGCTGAGACAGGGAGCTGGGTCGGTGGCTGCTCTGGGTGCCAGGGCCGGGGGGAGGGGGAGGGCAGGGACACCATGCTGCTACAGCCACCCTGACCACTCCACTCCCTCAGCCTGCCGTGTGTCTTCAAGGCCAAGGTGAGCGCCTGCCTGCCCTGCCCTACACCCCAGGCTCCTCGGTGCACACCCCCAGCCCCAAATTTCAGCCCCTCCATTCAAAATGAGCTTCTGCTACTTCTTTAAAGCAGAGGAATGTGAATCAGGAGACCTGACTTCTTTCTTTCTTATCCACCTTCTGCCATAGCACTTAGGACAAGTCATTTCACCTCTCTGTAAAATGGAAATAATTTAGATGTTTTGAGGCTTAATTCACTACTTTGTATAACATGTATGAGATTCTCAGATGGTGGTTATTAGTTCTCCTCTTTAATTACCCTGATGTCAGTTAAATATTTTCATGTCATTCGGGGATTGTCACTATACCTGGTGAAAAACTTGCATTCTTTGACTTAATTCCCTAAATCTTCAACTATCTTTTTTTTTTTTTAAGTTATCCCTAACTTTAAGTTTCACTGACCACTTGTAAAGTATATTACAGCCTTCTGACATGCCTTGACAGTGAGTTGTTTTCATTTTCAGATGTGGCTCTGTTAAGTGAAACACAACTGTTTGTTTTTGTTTTTTTTAAAGAAAGATTTGTTTCTATCCTTTGTGTGATGTGACTGAAGAATTTACCTGCACTAAAAGGTGCCATGGCAGTATCTAGAGATCTGAAAGGGTACCACTGCTCCCAGCCGCTGCCACCATCTCTGGCACATTGGGAATTGGGTACAGCTGAACAGCTCTGAGCTGAGATTTTTTTCTCCAGGACTATCCTGCTTCAGCCATCAGCTAGAAGGGGATGAGCCAAACGCTTTCTCCTACTTCCTCTTTGAACCCCCTGCCCCTTCTTTTTATACTCCACTGGCCAGAGTAGCCATGTGAAAGGCAGGGGCCTGTTACTTACATTCTGCAATGGTCTTTGCTTGTCACAGCCTATTTCATGATGCATATTTTTTTTTGAAAAAGTAGTTACTGTGTTTGTATCTACCAGATCTCATATTCCAAGAGAAGGAGAGATGTACCGTACTTTGCAGATTGGAAGGTAGGATTGAGACATTTTACTGATCATATTTTAAAAATCTAAATTAGCAGTACATTATCAAAGATCTAACAGCATAAAATATCCCAGCTGTTCATGCATGATCTGAAAAGGAGAAGAAATTGGGCTTGGTCCCTGTGGAAGCGAGGTAGGTGATGGGGCTGTTTCCATTGACTGTGAACCGCTCTCCGCTGGCACACTATGGCTATGGCTACACTGGCACTTTACAGCGCTGCAACTTTCTCGCTCAGGGGTGTGAAAAAACACCCCCCTGAGCGCAGCAAATTACAGCGCTGTAAAGCGCCAGTGTAAACAGTGCCCCAGCGCTGGGAGCCGTGCTCCCAGCGCTGTAATCTAATCCCCTTGTGGAGGTGGAGTACCTGCAGCTCTGGGAGAGCACTTCAAAGCGCTGCTGCGGGAGCGCTCCCGCGGCAGCGCTTCGGAGTTTCGAGTGTAGCCAAGCCCTATGTTGTATTTCAGGCTCTTGCTGAGCCTCTTGCGTAGGTTTATCTGCTGCTGCCAGTGCAGGCTCACTGGTGCCCTCTGGCGTTGGAGTTATAGATGGGGTTGCAAGCGCTGGATTCAGTGCTGGCAATGGTGCTGGTGCTGGTTGCTCCGCCAGTTCCAATTCTGGGACTGGCTCTGTCTGGGTCTCTGCAACTGGATCCACTACTGCTGTCGCAGTCCTTGGCATGGGGTCCGGTTCCACCACCTTAGTCTGGGTCTCTGTTAACACAGACTGGGCCCTTGTAGAAGGTGCAGGAATGGAGCTAGGTGTGAAAGTTTGCCTAGCCTGGCTGCGGGTGACCATTCCCACCCTCTTGGCTAGCTTCACATGGTTGGCCAAGTCTTCCCCCAGCAGCATGGGAATGGAATAATCATTATAGACTGCAAAAGTCCACATTCCTGACCAGCCCTTGTACTGGACAGGCAACTTGGCTGTAGGCAAGTTTAAAGAGTTTGACATTGTGAAAGTGAAATGAATTATATTAAAGAAATAGAATGAATTAAAGAATGCTGTATGTACCTTTAAGTAGAAATGAGAAATGCTGCAAGCCAGGGGGCAGGAAAGCAGACATAAACTGCTTAATGAATTGCCCCACTTAAGGGCAATTGGTGAAGCATTAGCCTTAGATCGATAAGAGTTAATAAGGAAGCAGGATATGCATATCGTGCCCTATGCAAATTTTACAATTTTGCTCTCTCTGTCCCTTTGTTTAGTTCGCACCCTTTTATCTGTATAAATAAGACTGTTTGAATCTTGCATGGGGGCTCACATTATCTGAATGGATTAGCAGAGCGCTGTGCTAATAAAACAGAGTGGTCTGACAAACTATGAGTCCTGAGTCTAACTTTGACAATTTGGAGGTCCCACCGAGATGGCAACCGTCTTCACTGGGGCCGTGTGATTCCTGACCATTTTTGTAGGATGACCGTGGCAGCCGGCACCTGGGCATTTGGCCCGAGTGGTCCTCCTCCTGAATGGAAGGGCGCACGACCACAGTGAGGTCTACGCCATTGAACCTGTTGGTTCCCACTCTGTTCTGGTAGGGATCCCGGGATCTGACATCAGGAATCTGGTCAGGTAATTATTTCTGTGTTTTGTCCGGACTGAGGACTGTCTTGTCTCTGTGTCTATCCATCCTCCTGTGGAGTGTTTGAATCTGGGTGCCGTCTCCGTCTGGGGATTGGCCGACCAAGGGGTTCCTGTCCCCACGGTCTGAGTGAGTGAAATCTGCACAATCGCAGCCGCACCTCACCTTGGGTGAAACCCTTGGTGTGAAAGCAAGGGCGATTGAGGCAGTAGCCTGTGGGCTCCTTTTGTGTGTTGCACCGGGCAACGCTCTGATGAACCCGAATTTCCTTCTTGTGTGATTGGTGTGTGTAAAGTCCTCCTGTATTGGTAACCAGACGTCTAAGTCGGGACAGTTCCCTAAAGGAACGCCGGCTCAGTTTTAGGAAGGGTCCAGACTCCTGTAAATTTCTGGAAAAATGGTCTAGGCTAACTCAGGGAGATCCCAAAACTCAGTGGCCACTGTTAAAACCTTGGAACAAGGACCGAGTGGACATCTTAAAAGACAAACTCGGCCAATCTAAAACTAAATTGGAAAAGGAGAGGTTAATTGTTTCATGCAGTGGTGGGAAGAGGCAAATCGTGGGTGGACAAAATCAAAACTCGCCTCTCTCAAATATTCAAATAATAAGTTAAAAGCTTTATTAAAAGCCTCCTCTCCCGCCACCAGACTGAGCGCTCCCCTTCACCCTGTTCTCTGACAAAAAACCAACCCCGGGTCGATCCCAACCCCCTCCATACTCCCATCTCATTGTAAAAAGGACAAAAAGCCTCTTGTTCTGTTCCCCTTCATTGTCTGCCTCAGAAACTGATTCTTTAGTGTTCACTACCAATTCAGCAAGGAGGGTGGGCTCCTCAACTAGCCCCCACCCTTCCTGGTCCCTTTCCTTAAACATTTCTTTCAAAATTGTGAAATGACCACAATATCACTCACAAAAATGGTTCATTGGAAAAAGCAGGATCGGGCCCAGACAAGCAGGCAAGCAACAGATAAAGAAACTGAAAAACAGGTTGGAAGCCCTAAGGGCATAGTGTCAGGAGTAAGTGCAAGCATGAACCCCTGGAACAATACTTAAAATGGTGAAATCTGAGTTGATAAAGGTGTCATTTTGGGAAATAAATAAGTGATTTAAGGAAAGAGAGTGAAAAGTTAGCTCTACAGAGGCTGAAAAAAATTAAGCAGTTAAACCTTGTAAAAATGTTTAAAAGGACCTTGTTAAAAGAATTCTTGGTTTCTTTGCAGCCATTCTGAAGGACAAATGGGCCCTTTTCCAAAAGAATGTCTGTAAATAATCCAGGTAAAGAGACTATCTAATTAAAATCATTTGACTATGGACAATTGAGTCAAATTTGCTAAAAGAACATAGGGGGGGTTCTATTGGAACTTAACTGCCCCAAATGTATAAAGGTAATGCAATCTATGTACAGCTTTGTAAAAACAAAGCAGTGTAAAAGGGATGTTAAGTAAAAGAAAATGTGTATGTATCCGTCTGTCTGTGGGAATATGTGAGGTTTGTAAAACTCCTGTTTTGCAGGTTTAAGATAAATTGGTTTTGTTTTGTTTATAATGCCACTAAAAATCTATTTGACTCTTTAATTCAAAGTTGCAAAACTGACAGACCTTTTTGCCAGACACAGGTAATCAGTGTTGGTTGGCTTTGAGATTTGGTATTTAACCCTTAAGGGGTAACTTGATTCTTTACAAAATTTAAATGTTTTCAAATAAAGACCAAGTCATGACTGGAGCAGGGCAGTCAAAATCAGAAGAATAGGGAGAGATTCTGGATTCTGTTTGTTTGTTTTTGTAACAAAATAGCAGATGAAAGCTGTAGTAAAAGAATAAAGACAGTGCCCCTCTAAAGCAACAGCAGGGGTGAGGTGCACAAAACAAAAAGAAGCAATGTTAGAAACACTGAGCCTTAAAATGGCTCTGTGTAATCAGACTGTCACTTTGATAAGGGTACATAAAACTCTGTAAGAACAAAAGAAACAGTTACACCTTATGTAAAAATTAATATGGCTAATGTTTTAAAAGTTAAAGTATAGAAGGAATGTGCAGACGTGTGCAGTGTATATTATAGAGGGGGTAAAAGAAATGCAAACGAAACATGCTACTTAATTAAAATCCTATTAGGGCTCCAAAGGAGCCACAATAGACTGTGTTTTCTTTTTCAGCTCTCTGTGTGTTTTGGAAGCAAGAGTTAAAAGTAATCAAAACTCTGGTAAAAGTTAATTGTGTTCCTTTTAAGACAGAGTCTCTGAGCTCTGCTGATGGCTTTGAATCCAAAAGCCAAGACTGTGTTGATGCAAATTACCTAACTGATAAAGGAAATGAAAGATCTGCCAGCACAAAGAAGTTGCAGATAAAGAACATTCCTGGTTAGCAAACAAATTGTCTAAATAAAAGGCACAAGATACCTTTAATTAAAATAAATTTAATGTTAATAAGTACCCCTGTAACAATGTATAGTGTGTGTGATTTTTGGAAAAATCCTTTATGGTAATGATGCTTTTCAGCTGTTACCTGTAAACAAACTTAAAGCTTAATACAGCAGGAAAAACATTGTAAACTTGGTCTGCTGTAAAGGGAAAACTGAGGTACACCAACTCATGGATTTAATGACTGAACAGTGGAATAATTTCCCCATAACTCTTAAAAGATAGAAGCCATTGAAACCTGGCCTGCCTATAGAACAAAAACACAGGAAAATATGAAGGTAATTCCTCTTGTTTTGCCTGCAATCAGCCAGGGTATTTGTAAAAAATATATATATATTTTAAGCAATAATAAATGCCACCCCAAAAGGGGTAGAAAAATGTTATTTTTGTCTTTCAGAAAAAGCTAATATCAGCTACAGGACAACCTAATAAGAAACAAATAAAAGTGGGTATGCTTATCCATGCCTGTTGCTCCAAAGCCCTGTAGTAAAGACATCTCACTAGGATCCTGTATGTGGGATAAAATAAATAATAAGACCAAAGTACTGTATAATGGGCTATGTGTATGTGTTAATTCTTGGGGGGAAAAGTGTTTTAAAAAGAATGGAAGTGTTAGCAACCTTCCAATAGACAAATGTAAATGTAATGTAAGTACTGTGTTTACAAAAGGTAAAAAGGTAACATAGTTCCTAAAACAAACAAAAAGGCAATGTAAAAAACCAACCCATTCATATTATACACGCAAATGGGAACATGTTAAAAATTGCCACTGCAGAAAGACATAACAGCTTACCATTGGAATAACATATTTTCTGAATGGTCTCCCACAACTACTGGCATACTAATGTTACTAACCCTAATTGTTTTTGGTTTTAAATTGTATGTGGGTTTAATTGAAATGTTTAAAATGTGCTGTTGGATAAAACAAATGTATGCAAAGCTAGAGCCACAGGCCCAAATCACCTCCCAGTATTTTCTATTACGTGGACTAAATAAGAAGTGACACTGTGATTAATAATCTTAGTGTCAAAAGGGGGATATGTAGGAGCAGAATTTTATAATGTCCCATAAGAATTAATGTATAATTTGATTTCATCCTGTCAGCCACACCTTTTTAAATAGCAGAAAGGAATAACAGACCAGAACAATCCTTATGACTGATTCTGGTCACCCTTTTGTTTTAGAATAAGTTATGTCTACTATGGTTTCCTATATGTATTACAAAGTAGGCCTCTAGTTAAATATACATTTCTTTGTTTTAAGGTTTAGTAAGTAAAAAACAGGATTCTCTATTGTGTCTGTTAAGTAAATTAGAGGAACATTAAAGGCCTGGGTCTCAATGTAAATTGTCTTGGTTATTGATTGTAAAACTTAGCAAGGTTTAATTTGCAATGCCTTTTTGCTCGATATAAAATACTACTGTTTGTATTCTCAATCTGTGTGAATGAGAAATGTATGCATCAGGAAAAAATAAGGTGTAAAGGCCATTGTTATAGCCAGAGTCAAGGAAGAAAAAGTAAAGAGACTTAAAGGACAAAGAATCATCAGGTACTGCTTACTATCCAGATGGCTGTTAAACTGTCTGGCATCACAGCGTGGATACATGCTTCGCAGTGTAAGAAGGCACCCCCCCAGCAAACCAATCACCTCAGGACCAAGCAGAGTCAATTTTGACTCCAGAAGAAGACGTAGAGGAACAGCCTGCAATACCTTACCATCTACGCTCTCGTAAGGGTTGCCAGAAGCAGATGAGGACCTAAAGCAAGGCCCAAAAAGAAGCAGTAGTGAGCCTAGCGCCTGGTGGATGTAAAACCGTGACTGCGGTTCCCTCAGTTGAGGTTGTCAGAACCGGAAGGGCCTTGCCTCCAACATGCACCTCTGGTGGCGCCTGTTCCTCCGCTGCTGGTGTCTTAATGTCTGGGGAGTCCACAATGACAGTTCTTTTATCCAGCAGCAAGTGTGGATAGCTCAGACCCTTAATATTTCTAATTGCTGGGTCTGCAGCCACATCCCAGCCCACTCTCAAGCTGGTGTTCCTGTCCTGGCAATCCCATTCAATTCCCCAGACCTCACTGGAGGACCTCGTCCGTTTAACAAAACATGGAACAATAATGACACTTGGGAAGCAGTGGGAATAAATGTATCTAAATGGGTAAGTGTGGTGGAGGACAAAGGTCATTGGTGTTGGGTGTGTAATGGACAGGGCTGGATCTGGAAAAAAGCCGTTGCCTTCAGCATATTGTGGCCAATGGTGTATGAGATTATTCGACTAAAACTAAAAAGTGGCGGGCTGGGTATGGGGATATGAATTTTTTCTTGACCTGAGGATCAAACAGAAAAAAAATCAATTTCATGTTCCCCCTACAGTAACCTTAGTAAAAACAATACAATCTTTCAACACCATGCAAAAAGGCTCCTGAGGTTACAAGCAGTAGTTAAAATAATGGCAAATAAAATCGGAGAGAGTTTAAAAAACCCTGGCCAAAGAAACGGGCGATCTGACAGATGGCCCTCCAAAACCGTCAGGCATTGGACATTGTGCTGGCGGCCAAAGAAGGAACCTGTGCTCTCATTGGAAAAGAATGTTGTGTGTTCATACCTGACGAACCCAAGGAAGTAATAGATCGCACTAGTCACTTAAAACAAATCGCATATCTTCCCCATAAAGAGCCGAGTTCTTTATGAAAGTGGCTAAGTAACCTGTTCAATTTCTCTGGCATAGAAAACTGGTTGTTTCAGGGAGCCCTGACTATCCTGTTTGAAATCTTAATGATTTTTGTATGTTTTCAGCTAATCTCCTGTTGTATCCAAAATTGTGTAAGGTATGCCACCCAAGTGACTGCCCCAAAACAGAATGCTAATATAATAATTTCGAAATATCACTGATGAACGAAAAAATAAAAAACGATTAATATGTGAAACCCAGTAATTGTTGGTCTTTGTGTAAGCTTGACCAAAAGGAGGGATTGTGAAAGTGAAATGAATTATATTAAAGAAATAGAATGAATTAAAGAATGCTGTATGTACCTTTAAGTAGAAATGAGAAATGCTGCAAGTCAGGGGGCAGGAAAGCAGACATTAACTGATTAATGAATTGCCCCACTTAAGGGCAATTGGTGAAGCATTAGCCTTAGATCGATAAGAGTTAATAAGGAAGCAGGATATGCATATTGTGCCCTATGCAAATTTTACAATTTTGCTCTCTCTGTCCCTTTGTTTAGTTCGCACCCTTTTATCTGTATAAATAAGACTGTTTGAATCTTGCATGGGGGCTCACATTATCTGAATGTATTAGCAGAGCGCTGTGCTAATAAAACAGAGTGGTCTAACAAACTATAAGTCCTGAGTCTAACTTTAACAACATGAAGGGTTGAATCCTCACCTGGGCCTCTGGGTTGATGAATTTGGGGTCCACTAAGGATTGGTGGATAGCTGACACTTGTGCTCCAGTGTCCCTCCACGTGATAACCTTCTTCCCACCCACACTCATGGTTTCCCTTCACTCTGAGGGTATCTGGGAGGCATCTGGGCCTGGGGACCTTTGGTGTGATTCTGGTTAAATGAACTGCAATCTGTTGGGGTTCGTGGGGCAGTTGGCCTTTATATGCCCCAGCTCATTACATTTAAAACATCGCCCAGCTGACTGGTCACTGGGGCGAGGTGGGTTGCTGGATACTGGTGTGGTGGGACAATAAGGGGTTTGGGGTTTTCCTTGGGATGTAGGTGGGGCCTTGGGCTGCCCCCGGTAGGGCAGGGCCATCCTTAGCCATAGGCAGAACAGGCAGCCGCCTAGGGCACCACGCTACCTGGGGGCACCGCTCTGCCCGGAGCCCGGACAGACAGGAAGCAGTGGAGCATTTAACAGCAGGGCTGCTGGGTCCTAGAGAGAGCGGAATGCAGCACAGTCTGAGGGAGGGGATTGGCTGCTGGGATCTCTGGGAAGGGAAGGGGAGGGGTGGGGGAAGGAACTCACCTGAGAGTGTGACTCTTTCCCCGGCGTGAGGTGAGGCAGGCTCGGCAGCTCTGGCACCAGTATCCTTTGTTGTCCCCCATAACGTCCATTCTTCTCCCCCCTCCACCCCACGGAGCACTCCCCCTTTCCCCCCCCCCCCCCCCAAGGAGCACCCTTCTCTCTCTCTCTCCTCCCTTCCGGCAGGGCTGGGTTGGGTGAGGTGTTGGGGGGGAGGGGGGAGGCTAGCTGGCTGCCTGCTCAGGAATGAAAGTGAAAGTAACTCACTTCCTCTGCAGCTAGCCAGGATTGGAATGGTCACACGTGGCTGGGCTGGGGATAGGGTGACCAGATAGCATGTGTGAAAAATCAGGACAGGGGGTTGGGATAGGGTGATCAGATGTCCCACTTTTATAGGGACAGTCCCAATTTTTGGGTCTTTTTCTTATATAGGCTCCTATTATCCCCCCCCCCCCCCCCCCGTCCTGATTTTCACACTTGCTGTCTGGTCACCCTAGGTGGGTAATTGGTGCCTATATAAGACAAAGCCCCAAATATCGGGACTGGCCCTATAAAATCAGGACATCTGGATCTGGTCACCCTAGCTGGGGAGCGCGTCTCTCCCCCGGGCTGGCAGCGATCCATCTCATCGGGGGGGAGCTGCGCAGGGCAGGATGAGCTGCGGTGGCTCCGTGGGTGCCCCGTCCCTGAGATCAGATGCTGTGCTAACTTCACCATGGTCCGTGGGGCTGGCGGTGGTGCCCATTGGTGTGTGATAGGACCTGAGGGTTTGCTGCTGCTGTTGCCACTCTGCACCCCAAGAGGTGGATTTTGGGGTCCTGCAGTTTTCCACCTATCTCCTCCTCTACTGCAGCTGTTGGACCAGCAGGCTGGGGGGTGAGCCAAGCATGAAAGCAGTACTGTGTTGCCATTTAGATTGTCATTTAACAACTTTGTTTGCCAAAAATGCTTGCTAACAATCCCTGAATTCAATTTCAATATTTTTTTTAAAAAATCAATATCTTAGCCAAAAACAGAAAATTAAGTTGTTGACAATTATTTGTGACAAGTTTGGTTTGGGGCAGGGCGTGGGCCAGTTTTCATCAGAGAAACAAAAAATGTTGACTGACTTTCCTATAGCCCTGTTACTGCTAAATAGAGTAGGGTTACCATACGTCCTCTTTTTCCCGGACATGTCCGGCTTTTCGGCACTCA
>NW_020697745.1:0-4913 GCF_002925995.2 Terrapene triunguis | reverse complement strand
TTCATTCCAAGAACAATTGTTAACCAGTTAACTCTGGGAAACTTTCCCGGGAGAGTGCATCAGCCACTTTGTTAGAAGCTCCCGAAATGTGTTGTATTTTAAAATTAAAATCTTGGAGAGCTAAACTCCACCGAAGAAGTTTTTTGTTATTTCCCTTGGCGGTATGAAGCCACTGTAGCGCAGCATGGTCTGTTTGTAGTTGGAAACGCCGTCCCCAAACATATGGGCGTAGCTTTTCCAGCGCGTACACAATGGCGTAGCATTCCTTTTCGCTGATTGACCAGTGACTTTCCCTCTCAGACAGTTTTTTGCTGAGAAACACGACAGGATGGAATTCTTGATCCGGTCCTTCCTGCATTAAAACTGCTCCCACGCCTCTCTCGGAAGCATTTGTGGTTACTAGGAACGGTTTGTCAAAGTCTGGGGCCCTTAGCACAGGGTCAGACATGAGTGTTGCCTTAAGCTGGTTAAAGGCCTTTTGACACTCATCAGTCCACTGAACTGCATTTGGCTGTTTCTTTCTGGTTAGGTCTGTCAGCGGGGGGGCGATTTGGCTGTACTGTGGTACAAATCGCCTATAATATCCGGCCAAGCCTAAGAAGGATTGGACCTGTTTCTTTGACTTTGGAACCGGCCACTTTTGGATAGCATCCACTTTGGCCTGTAGGGGATTTATAGTTCCTTGACCCACCTGGTGCCCCAGGTACGTCACTCTGTTTTGGCCTATTTGACACTTTTTAGCCTTAACAGTTAGTCCTGCCTGTCGGATGCGCTCGAAGACTTTTCCCAGGTGCTCCAGGTGTTCTGTCCATGAATCAGAAAAAATGGCCACATCATCGAGGTAGGCAACTGCAGATTCTCCCAATCCCGCTAAGAGACCATCTACAAGTCTTTGGAAGGTGGCGGGTGCATTTCGCAACCCGAAAGGGAGTACATTGAATTCATACACCCCTGCCTGGGTGACGAAGGCGGACCTTTCCTTAGCGGGTTCATCTAGTGGTACTTGCCAGTACCCTTTGGTTAAGTCTAAAGTAGAGATGAATTGGGCATGTCCCAATTTTTCCAATAGCTCATCTGTGCGTGGCATTGGATAGTTGTCAGGACGAGTTACAGCATTTAGCTTACGGTAGTCCACGCAAAAGCGTATTTCCCCATCTGGTTTGGGAACTAGAACCACTGGAGATGCCCATGCACTGTTAGAGGGGCGGATTATACCCATCTGTAGCATGTCCTGGATCTCCCTTTGTATAGCCGCTTGGGCATGAGGTGACTCCCGGTAGGGTGGGGTTCTAATTGGGTGAGCATTACCTGTGTCAATGGAGTGGTATGCCCGTTCGGTCCGTCCTGGAGTGGCTGAGAAAATCGGTGCAAAGCTTGTGCACAGCTCCTTGATCTGCTGTCGCTGCAGACGTCCCAGGGTCGTGGAGAGGTTCACTTCTTCCACGCCACCATTCCTTGTTCCTTCGTAGTAGACACCTGCAGGCCACTCCGCGTCATCTGTTTCCTGGGCTGTAAACTGGGAAACGTTTAATCCTCTGGAATAAAAGGGCTTAAGAGAATTAACATGGTATACCTTAGGCTTTATGTTGGAGGTGGGGGAGGCTATGAGATAGTTAACAGCTCCTAGGCGCTCCTGGACCGTGAATGGTCCTTCCCACGACGCTTCCATTTTATGGGCCTGGAGCGCCTTTAAGACCATGACTTGGTCTCCTACTTTGAAGGACCGTTCTCTGGAATGTTTATCATACCAGGCCTTTTGCTCTTCCTGAGCATCCTTTAGGTTTTCTTTAGCAAGGGCTAAAGAGTGTCGGAGGGTGTTTTGTAGGTTGCTTACAAAGTCTAGAATGTTAGTTCCTGGAGAAGGCGTAAACCCCTCCCATTGCTGCTTCACCAACTGTAATGGCCCCTTAACCTTGCGGCCATACACAAGTTCAAATGGTGAAAACCCTAAACTGGGATGTGGAACAGCCCTGTAGGCAAAAAGCAACTGCTGCAACACTAGGTCCCAATCATTGGAGTGTTCATTTATGAATTTACGTATCATGGCCCCCAAAGTTCCATTAAACCTCTCCACCAGACCATTGGTTTGATGGTGATGAGGGGTGGCAACCAAGTGATTCACCCCATGAGCTTCCCACAGGGTTTTCATGTTCCCTGCCAGGAAATTAGTTCCCGAATCTGTAAGGATGTCGGAGGGCCAACCTACCCTGGCAAAAATGTCTGCTAATGCCTGGCACACACTTTTAGTCTTGGTGTTGCTTAAGGGTACAGCTTCCGGCCATCGGGTAGCAAAATCCATGAAAGTCAGTACGTACTGCTTTCCTCTGGGTGTCTTCTTTGGGAAAGGACCCAGAATATCCACAGCTACTCGCTGAAATGGGACCTCAATTATGGGTAGTGGCTGGAGAGGGGCTTTAACCTGGTCTTGGGGCTTTCCCACTCGTTGGCACACCTCACAAGACCGGACATAATTAGCAACGTCCTTGCCCATTCCCTCCCAGTGGAAGGACTTCCCCAACCGGTCTTTGGTTCTGTTCACCCCAGAATGGCCACTGGGATGATCATGGGCTAAGCTCAAGAGCTTTACCCGATACTTAGTGGGAACCACCAACTGTCTTTGAGGATGCCAGTCTTCCTGGTGCCCACCAGAAAGAGTTTCCTTGTATAAAAGTCCTTGTTCTACAACAAACCGGGATCGGTTAGAAGAGCTGAGAGGCGGTGGGGTGCTCCATGCCGCCGCCCAAGCTTTCTGAAGGCTGTCATCTGCTTCCTGCTCGGCCTGGAACTGTTCCCTTGATGCTGGAGACATCAGTTCCTCCTTGGACTGTGGACTGGGGCTTGGTCCCTCTGGAAGCGATGCAGGTGCTGGGGCTGTTTCCACTGACCGTGAACCGCTGTCCGCTGGTGCACTATGTGGTATCTCAGGCTCTGGCTGAGCCTCTTGGGTAGGGTTATCTTCTGCTTCCGCCAGTTCAGGCTCGCTGGTGCCCTCTGGCATTGGAGTTGTAGACGGGTTTGCAAGCGCTGGACTCCGTGCCGGCAATGGTTCTGGTGCTGGTTGCGTTGCCAGTTCCGGTTCCGGGACTGGCTTTGGCTGGGTCTCTGGGATTGGATCCACTACGGCTGTTGCAGTCGTTGGCAGGGGATCTGGTTCCACCACCTGTGTTTGGGTCTTCGGTAACACAGACGGGGCCCTGGTGGACGGCTCAGGAACAGGGATGGGGGTGGAAGCTTGCTTAGCCTGGCTGCGGGTGACTATTCCCACCCTCTTGGCTAGCTTCACATGGTTGGCCAAGTCTTCCCCCAGCAGCATGGGGATGGGATAATTGTCATAGACTGCAAAAGTCCACATTCCTGCCCAGCCCTTGTACTGGACATGCAACTGGGCTGTAGGCAAGGTTACAGACTGTGACACGAAGGGTTGAATTGTCACTGTAGCCTCCGGGTTGATGAGTTTGGGGTCCACTAGGGATTGGTGGATAGTTGACACTTGTGCCCCAGTGTCCCTCCAAGCGATAACCTTCTTTCCGCCCACTCTCAAGGTTTCCCTTCGCTCCGAGGGTATGAGAGAGGCATCTGGGTCTGGGGATCTTTGGTGTGATTGGGGTGTAATGAACTGTAATCGGTTAGGGTTCTTGGGGCAGTGAGCCTTTATATGCCCCAGTTCATTACATTTAAAACATCGCCCTGCTAAGGTATCACCGGGGCGATGTTGGTTGATGGAGACTGGTGTGGTGGGGTGAGAAGGCGTCTGGGGTTTCCCTTGGGATGTGGGTGGGGCCTTGGGTTGTCCCCGGTGGTAAGGTTTTGTTTCGGCTTGCCCCTTCTGATATTCGCTCCAACTGCTACTAGCTTTTTTCTTTTCTGTCACCTCCACCCATTTGGCTCCAATCTCCCCCGCCTCGGTTACAGTTTTGGGCTTCCCATCTAGGATGTACCTTTCTATTTCCTCAGGAACACCCTCTAAAAACTGCTCCATTTGCAATAGGAAGGGCAACTCTTCCGTAGATTTAACATTTGCTCCTGATATCCAGGCATCCCAATTTTTCCCAATGTGGTAGGCATGTCGGGTAAATGACACATCGGGTTTCCACCTTAGGGCTCTGAACCGCCGACGGGCATGCTCAGGTGTTAGCCCCATTCTGATTCTGACCTTGTTTTTAAAAAGTTCATAACTGTTCATGTGTTCCTTAGGCATTTCAGCCGCCACCTCTGCTAAGGGTCCACTGAGCTGCGGCCTCAGCTCTACCATGTACTGGGGTGGAGGGATGTTGTATCCAAGGCAGGCCCTTTCAAAATTTTCTAAGAAGGCCTCAGTATCATCGCCTGCCTTGTAGGTAGGGAATTTCCTGGGATGGGAAGTGGTACCTGGAGAGGAGTTGTTAGGATGGTCTGATGCACCCTGCCTAGTCCTTGCTGCTTCCAGTTCCATCTCTTTTTTTTTCAGCTCCATCTCTCTCTTGTGGGCCGCCTCTTTGGCTTTCTCTTCTCTGTCTCTCAGCTCCATCTCTCTCTTGTGGGCCGCCTCTTTGGCTTTCTCTTCTCTGTCTCTCAGCTCTATCTCTTTTTCTTTCAGCTCCATAGCTCTCTTGTGGGCCTCCTCTTTAGCTTTTTCTTCTTTGGTAGTCATTTTCCTGGTTTTTTTGTGCTGGGTCACACCCCTCTGCAGTTGACTGAAATTGGGATGTACTTAGCTCTGGCTGCTGCTGAGTTAACAGAGACTTTCTAACAAGCTACTCCCGAGGATGTAAAAAGAAAAAAAAAACAATTCAACTTGTAAATTATCTTTACCAGTCAGTCAAAGTTTGCTCCCTTTGAACCCTTCTCTTAACAAAGGACCTCGTTAAAAAAAACTTAACACCTCTGCCTTCAGGCAAGGAGAGATAAGATATGCATCTACCTTCAGCTCTGCT
>NW_020697744.1:12937-14577 GCF_002925995.2 Terrapene triunguis | reverse complement strand
CAACAGTGTGATGCTGTTGCAAAAAAAGCAAACATGATTCTGGGATGCATTAACAGGTGTGTTGTGAGCAAGACACGAGAAGTCATTCTTCCGCTCTACTCTGCACTGGTTAGGCCTCAACTGGAGTTCTGGGCACCGCATTTCAAGAAAGATGTGAAGAAATTGGAGAGGGTCCAGAGAAGAGCAACAAGAATGATTAAAGGTCTTGAGAATATGACCTATGAAGGAAGGCTGAAAGAATTGTTTTTGTTTAGTTTGGAAAAGAGAAGACTGAGAGGGGACATGATAGCAGTTTTCAGGTATCTAAAAGGGTGTCATAAGGAGGAGGGAGAAAACTTGTTCACCTTAGCCTCTAAGGATAAAACAAGAAGCAATGGGCTTAAACTGCAGCAAGGGAGGTTTAGGTTGGACATTAGGAAAAAGTTCCTAACTGTCAGGGTGGTTAAACACTGGAATAAATTGCCTAGGGAGGTTGTGGAACCTCCATCTCTGGAGATATTTAAAGGTAGGTTAGATAAATGTCTGTCAGGGATGGTCTAGACAGTATTTGGTCCTGCCATGAGGGCAGGGGACTGGACTCGATGACCTCTCGAGGTCCCTTCCAGTCCTAGAATCTATGAATGACGCTAAGAACTCTCTCTTGAGTGAGAACAGCTAATTTAGATCCCATTATTTTATATGTATAGTTGGGATGATGTTTTCCAATGTGCATTACTTTGCATTTATCAACACTGAATTTCATCTGCCATTTTGTTGCCTAGTCACCCAGTTTTGTGAGATCCTTTTGTAGCTCTTCTAAGTCTGCTCTGGACTTTCAACCACACAGCTGCCTCCGTAGGGAGTGTAGCCTAATGGTTAGGCACTAGACTGGGACTCAGGAGATGTGCGTTTAACCCCGGCTCTGCCAGGTGACCCTGGGCAGGCTGCTTCCCTCTCTCTGCCTCAGTTAGCCCATCTGTAAAAGGGGGATAATGCTTTGGGCTCTAACGAGGAGAAGCTCTCCACCCAAGCAGGGGGTTATTGGAAATAATGTGGTCAAGCTGCAGTTTCAATGTATCTTTTTTAACACCATTTGCCTCTCTGCAACCTCCCATTTGCTCCTCACTTGAACTGGCCTGGCCAACTGCCGCTCACTCACCTGGGGGTGAATCAGGAGTGACTCCACGGCCAGTCCCTGGAGTGTCATCAGTGTGAGTAGAGTCAGGCCTGTATTGGGCTGGCTGGGAACTCAGCATTGTTACTGGCATTATAGACGGGGCCGAGGAGCTGGACAGGTTGGGAGTGTCGGGGGGTTTGGGGAGCCGGGGCGGGGGGTTGCAGCTTCTCTGGGGTCATGTGCAGGGTCAGCAGCTGAACGCTGGCAATGTGCAGAAAGACCAGAGGGAGGAGAGCGCCTGGGCCAAATCCGCAGCTGGTGTAAATCACTCTATTGACTTCAGTGGAGCAGAGACAATTTACACCCTCTGGGGTCTGTCCCGCTGTGTCTTGCCCGGTATATACAAGAGCTGCCGAGGTCCCCTGCCTGTGCCTGGGGGAAGTTCTACGTGGGGGTCAAAGACCCTGCCAGCACCCACCCACAGCAGCCCCACCCCAGGCTGTAATGTATTGATGGTGTGTGTGTGTGTGTGTGTGTGTGTGTG
>NW_020697744.1:6813-12927 GCF_002925995.2 Terrapene triunguis | reverse complement strand
TGCATAGATGGGGGAATCTCAAGTAGGATTAGAGAAGTTATATTAATGGCATGGAAGTGAGTGTGTCCGGTTTTGGTGTCCACAATTCAAGAAGGATGTTGATAAAATAGAAAGGGTTCAAAGAAGAGCCACGAGAATGATTAAAAGATTGGAAAACCTGCCTTACAGTGAGAGACTGAAAGAGCTGAATCTATTTATGTGAAAGAGAAAGTTAAGGGGTGACTTGGTCACAGTCTATGAGTCCTACATGGGGAACAAAACTTTGATGACAGGCTATTCATTCTGGTCAACAAAGATATAACAAGATCCAGTGACTGGAAGTTGAAGCTAGACAACATCAGGCTGAAAATAAGGAGCACATTTTTAAGAGTGAGGGTATCTAGCCACTGGAACAATTTACCAAGGGTTGTGGTGGATTCTCCCTCACTGGCAATTTTTAAGTGAAGACTGGATAGTTTTCTAGAAGATCTGCTCTGGTTCCAACAGGAATTAATTCAGGGAAGTCCTGTGGCCTGGGTGATCCAGGAGGTCAGAGTAGATGATCCCAGTGGTCCCTTCTGGCCTTGGAATCTGGGAATCGCTTCCAGCGGGAGATGTAAATATGGGTCAGGTCAGAGCAGAGCCAGGATTTGAGAGGAGGAAGAATGTTTGAAAAGACAGAGTGAGCTTGGAGCCGAGAGGCTGTCGCTGTCCGGAGAGTCAGCTGTCTCCCGGTCTAGGATTTTATAATGGCACCCAGGGCCATAGTATCTGTGTGCCCCATTACAGCAATTTGTGTAGGAATGACACACCTCATAGGATGTAGGTAGGAATGGGGCACCACTATTTGCTCTTGTTCAAACAAATTAATTCAGGGAAGTCCTGTGGCCTGTATATAATAGGGCCTCTGTGGTCCTGCCTCAGTCTCGGTCTACAAAACCACGCAGAGACCCTTTTGCTAGTCCAACGCCCTGTGCAGTTTAGTTATTACTGAGTCCCACCACCCTCACAGCATACATGGCATCTTTACCAAGCAGGGGAGAGCAATCTCTCTCTCCTCCTCACTGCCTGCTTTCCCCCTGTGCTCTTCCTTCCTGGGCCTCCTTGTGGGTTCTGGCTAATGGCTTAAATAGCCTTTCTGCCCTGCCCACCCACGGACTAGGCACAGCCTCGCACAGTCCGCTCCAATCTGCTTTGCCTGACTGGAGCTGCTGTGAAGAATGCTGACGCCAGCTTTTATACCTAGCGCTCTGTCACACTGCGCTATACAGGGGGTCAGACTAGATGATCACAGAGGTCCCGTCTGGCCTGAGGACCTATGAAAAATGTTTCACAAAACAGTTTGATTTTTAATTTTTGAACAAAAAATTTAAAATGAAACCAAAATTTTTCATCCCACTTTGAAATTTTTCCATAAAAACAAATTGTTTCATTTGAAGTTTTGAGATGTTTGGATTCTAGGCTGATCTACCCCAGATGAGCTGCTGTAGGCTGGTTGGCCGGGGCTCGCTCCTCTCTGGGGCGGCGGGGAGCCAGACCGCCTCACTACATTGGTCAGGTGTGTCAGGGATTCAGCTTGGCTGTGTGGTAAACAGTCAGCAGCTCCGGCCGGGGCTGAGCAAACAGTTCAATATTAGCAGGCCCAGGCTCTGGGTCAGGGCGGGGCAACAAGCAGCCAGTAGCTCAGGCCCTCAGGCAGGGCTGAGCAGACAGGTTCAACAGCAAACCCCCAGGCTCCTGGCTCTGAGCAGCCAGAGAGAGGGGGAGACTGCCACCCGCTAGGTGGGTGGCAGGGGCGACGCAGGCCCACCCACTCCACTGCATCCCAGCCCAGGGCCTAGCAGTGGCAGAAGACCGCTGCTGTGTCAGTGAGGACCCTGAGTGCAACACACTGACATTGGCTCTGGCAGTGTTGTAGCCAGACTCGGGTCAGCTGCCCCCGGACTACTTCCTATCTCCCCCTCTAGAGGTTCCTGGGTCCGGACGGCATCCTCCACAGGGTCACACACCATGGGCTCCTCAGGATAGCTGGCGAGCGGTAGGTTTGGCAGCTCCTCGGGGTAACGGGCGAGCAGTAGGCTTGGCAGCATCTCTGGGCTTGGGCTAGCATCAGGCATTGGCAGGTCTGGCCAGTCCTCGGGTTGGCCGCTGATCGCTGTGGTCTCCCCACCAGGAGCTACACCACAAGCGTCTGGTCGCTCCGGTGGCTGAGAGCCAAGTGAGCTCTGGGGTCGGGCTTTTATACTTCCTGTCCTGCGCCCTGACCTCTGAGGGGCGGGCGCAGGGTTTGCTGGCTCCGCCCACTTTGGTGTCCAGAGAGGCTCGTCCCTCTCTGGGGCGGCGGGGAGCCAGACCGCCTCGCTACAGCGACCTAGACAGCATGCATGATAGATTGCCACTGATGTCCCTAAGCACACAGGCAGCATTTCCCAAAAACAGTCTTGCCAGCTGTTGCGATGTTATCACGAGTCTGACAATGTATTGGTTGTTGTTGTTTCTGGAAGCCCTGGTTCCTAGAGTCAAAGGATCAGGTGAGAATCTCAGCTCTCATTTTTAAAACAAGGCAGTTTCTTGCCCTCGTGGTTGTAGAGAGAAGTTGGAAAAGGTGACCTGACTGTGACCCAAAGGCTCCGAATCCAGAAGGCAAAGAAAAAGAATCCAACTTTGTTTTTGTAAAAAATCTCATGATCTTTAGGGCCTGACTCTTGATTCTTTAATGCCAGGGCCTGGGATTGGCAAAGCTGCAGATGTTTGAAACCTGATCTCCCGTTCGGGACAACACCACAATTCGTGGCCCCTCCCATCCCTGCAGTACCCAGCACGTGCTGTTAAAGGCCTGCTCTTAAATCCTACATTGTCCTGGCTGCTCCCCCAGGGGAACATACCCCACACTTTGGAAAATGCTCCTGTAGATCTTCATGCACTCCCTCTCCTTCCTTACACACTTTGATGAAATGCTCTCTTCCTTGACTTTAGCAAAGCTTTTGATACGGTCTCACACAGTATTCTTGCCGGCAAGTTAAAGAAGTATGGGCTGGATGAATGGACTATAAGGTGGCTAGAAAGCTGGCTAGATCGTCGGGCTCAATGGGTAGTGATCAATGGCTCCATGTCTAGTTGGCAGCCGGTATCAAGCAGAGTGGCCCAAGGGTCGGTCCTGGGGCCGGTTTTGTTCAATATCTTCATTAATGATATGGAGAATGGCATGGACTTCACCCTCAGCAATTTTGCGGATGACACTAAACTGGGAGGAGTGGTAGATACGCTGGAGGGTAGGGATAGGATACAGAGGGACCTAGAGGCTGAGTTACCTGGGATTGTTTAGTCTGCAGAGAGAAGAATGAGGGGGTATTTGATAGCTGCTTTCAACTACCTGAAAGGGGGTTCCAAAGAGGATGGATCTAGACTGTTCTCAGTGGTAGCAGATGACAGAACAAGGAGCAATGGTCTCAAGTTGCAGTGGGGGAGGTTTAGGTTGGATATTAGGAAAAACTTTTTCACTAGGAGAGTGGTGAAGCACTGGAATGGGTTACCTAGGGAGGTGGTGGAATCTCCTTCCTTAGAGGTTTTTAAGGTCAGGCTTGACAAAGCCCTGGCTGCGATGATTTAGTTGGAGATTGGTCCTGCTTTGAGCAGGGGGTTGGACTAGATACCTCCTGAGGTCCCTTCCAACCCTGATATTCTATGATTCTATGATTCTAAAGGCTGGCATGATCTGAATTAGCTCCCATTGAAACACATGGGCAGTTAATCCCTCAGTTACTGTTTCAGGCTCTCTGCAGACCCAGGCAAATGTCTCTACCCTGGTTACCCTTGGCCACGTTTTCAAGGCTTTCTCAACAACCAGAACAGCAGGAGGCTGACTTTTCTGTCAAGTGCAAACTGAGACTCTGGAGACCAATTAAGATACCGCTCTGTGTCCCCTTGCTCTATAAGATCCCTGAGTGGGTGTGACAACCTTGGGTGCCTTCAATGCCTTGCTGTAACAGCTCAAACTGGTCCTCTCACAAACAGCCTCCAGCATGCAAGCCACCCCCTGCCCCTGAGTGTCTGTATATGACTGCTGCCTGCCAACTACACCCTGGCTCTCTCCAGCCTTGGTTATATTTCAGGGTGTCCCCAACACACTCCCAATCCTGGGTCTTCCCCCAGAAATGTATGTCCTATAGTGCGCAGCCCTCTCCTGGGCAGTACAAATATATTCCTTTAAGGGTATAATATGCCAGTTTATTATCTTAAATAGGCACAGAGACACTTCAGTTTAAACACACTGGATTAGATAAAACTGTAAAACAAGTTCAGTAACTACAAAGAGACAGAGTGTGAATACAAGCAATGAGGCACAAAAGTCAGAAATGGTTACAAGAAAAGTAAAGATAAAATACGTACTACGGCCTAACTTAACAAACTATTAGAGTCAAGCAAAATTTCTCACCACATGCTCCAGCAGATTACTGACCAAGCTCTCAGGTCAGGAGCTCTCCCCTGGAGTCCAACGGCTGTTTTCCTTTGTCTCCTTAAGTATGATGCCAGAGACAGACAGGGAGAGAGAAGAGGGGTGTCTTGGGGTGTCTGCCCCTTCTTTTTATAGTCCTGGCCCCCCTTTGAGAAGCATTTCCAGCTGGAGCCAGGCAACAGGCAGTCTGGTGAAGAAAGGAAATTTCAGGCTGTGTCTTTGCTAAGCTGTAGATTTCCCCCCCTGCCCCCTTCCTTGCCAAAGAACGGCCACTGAGCAGGCTGACACCTGGCAGAGGAGGAGGCTTGACCTTTGTCCCTGAGGAACTGATTTAGCCACTCCCCAGACTAATCTGGGAAACACACTTCACTCATGAGTTCAGAACACATTCATAATTTTACATATAACGCTGCTACGGGAATTTTGCCCTGATATTACTGATCAGCAAGTTATCAGGTTTTAAATGACACCTCACAAGACATACCTTGTACAAATACGATGACAATAGTGTGTAGGGGGTGAACACAGGGGTATTTTCTGTCACAGTGGGGCACTGACACACCTCACACATTAACACTATGTGGTGCATGATGTAACTAGATAATGAGGAAGGGTGATTTACTCTTTGCAGAGACCCAGAGATACAGGCATGACTGATGCCTGGCTGTTTGGGGCCTGGGGCCCCAAGCCCATGGAGAGTCCGAGAAGACAATGGCCCCTCCCATAGCCCGGACATTTGGCACCTAGCAATTAATGACCATGGATGTGTGACCAGCTGGAGAACAAAGCGCTAAGGAGCAGGGTCAGGTGACAATGTTTGCCCAGGAACAGAAACAAAAGACAGAGGAGGGGCCCGATGGAGATGTTAAGTGTGGGCTCCTAGAGGCAAGAGATGCTCCTGGACTGAGACTAAAGAGGGGTCAGAGGGCTCCGTTTTCTGGGACTGACCCAGATGGACCAGGCTGTAACTTTCTGTTCTCTGGGCTAACCAAGAATTTTCCAGGCTGTGTTCCAGACATCTCATAAACCCTGCTGCCTTTACCACACTGGCTGAGAGTCACTGCACATTAGAGTTGCCAATTTTGTAATATTTAAAAACTGGACACTCCAGCAAGTGTGCTGGAACCTCCCCCATCCCGCCTCTTCCCCTGAATCCTCACCCCTGTTCACTCCTCTGCCCCCCTCTCCCCTTTGCTCACTGCTTTTCCCCTCTCCCCCTGCCTCTCCTCCCCTCTTCCCAGGTGGGAGAGACTTGTGGAGCGGGGGCTGGGAGCTGCAGCCACCTAACACTGGTAGGAGGAGACCTTGGCTGAATAGAGGCTGGCGCGAGTGATGGCCTCCCCACCTCCCCTGCCTACAGTAACCGGACTTTGGGTGTCCGTTCTGTAGATCTGACCAGACACTGTCAGGTCCCCTTTTCAACTGGACATTCCAGTTGAAAACCAGGCACCTGGCCACCGTACTGCACATGGTGAAGGTGTGGGTGCATTTCTCCTTTTGGGTGTTCAAGTCTCTCTCAAGTGTCCAACTCAGGTGGACTGGCTGAAGTGAGCTCATGGTGCAAAGTGGAGTGCTTAAGGCTCCGAGGTTCGGTCTAAGGAGGTGGTGAAGCCAAGAGGCTTACCGTAGTGAGAGTGTGACCCTAAAACGGGTCTGGGGCACTGAAGGGGTCCTCCCAG
>NW_020697744.1:3999-6803 GCF_002925995.2 Terrapene triunguis | reverse complement strand
GCAAAGTCAACAATGAAGCAACTCGCTCTCCTGCTGCTCCTCATCTCAGTGACCGGGGCGACCCCTTGCGGTAAGTGGCTGTTTCGTTTTCCTCTTCTGGGAACTAATTCTCCCGAACTCTGACCCTGCCTCTGGGGCCAGGGCTGTGATACATGCAGGGGAAGAGCTGGGCGGGTTGCTACAGGGGAGGCTTTGCTGATACACAAGTGAGGCAATAAGGACCCCAACTGGCAGGCAGCCTCCTTCCACCCCTGGTTCATAAGGAACCTGCTCCAGTGAATTTCTTCTGTCCGTGTTCTGGAGTCAAGATTTGCAGACGTGGGTGCCTAAAGGTATTAGTTTTATTACTCAGGGTTACGGATGCACCTGGGTGTCCCAATCCTGGACCAGGCCCCTGTCGCGCCAGGCGCTGTACAAACCCAGAACAGGAAGACAACACCAGCCCCAAAGAGCTGATTGTCCAAGTATAAAAAGTTTGACTCTGAAGCCAAGAGTTTCAAAAGTGACGAGTGATTTTTGGGTGTCAATCTTGAGACACCGTGAAGGGGCCTCAGATGTCTTGAGTTGGGCACCCAAAATCAGTCTGAAAATCTTGGCCCCAAAAGACTCCTAAAATAGTGACCTGATTTTCAAAAGCCCTGAGTCTCCAGCCGCTCACACTCCAGCCAGTTCTGCAACCTAGCCCCTATGTCTGATTCTAAAATCTATAAACCTCTTCTGCTGCTGATTTAAGGATGTGGAACAGGGTTTAAATCAGTGGTTCCCAAACTTTAACAACCTGTGAACCCCTTTCAATAAAATGTCAAGTCTTGTGAACCCCCTCCTAAAAAATGAATATTTCTAGGTAATATTGAGATATACCTATCTCATAGAACTGGAAGGGACCTTGAAAGGTCATCGAGTCCAGCCCCCTGCCTTCACTAGCAGGACCAAGTACTGATTTTGCCCCAGATCCCTAAGTGGCCCCCTCAAGGATTGAACTCACAACCCTGGGTTTAGCAGGCCAATGTTCAAACCACTGAGCTATCCCTCCCAACCCTAAGGTATTTCTTCTTTACCTGAGTATAAATTATAACAGCAGTGATCTTGAAAATATAAAATTTGTTTTTATGACATGCTTATTACACACTATTATTAATTATTTATCATTACAGTATTTTTATTACATCATGAAAATGGCAACATTCTTCCAGGATCTCACTTTCGTAGCTTGTATCACTTTGAATAAGCCTGTTATAAGACAAGGCTCCTATGTTTCATCAAGGAGTATCAGATGTGAAACAGCATGAAGATATTTAAGAAGCCAACTCAGAGTTCCTCCTACACAAGCATTCAGGGCTTGAGCAGTCCAGGCAAACAACGCACATTACAAGAAAGCTTAAACTTGTTCTTCATAATAATTTTAAAAACAATACTAGCTGCCTATTTAATTTTAAAAACAGCAAAAAATATCCACCTCCCTTTCCATTTCTTATAAGGAGTCTTGAAGTTGAAATCTCCTCAGTATGATAGATATGTTTGCTTTGATCTGCTTAGCTCTTGGAAGTCCAGGGGCTCTGGGCTGCTGGCTCCATGCTGCCTGGGGTCCCTAGGCACAGCTCTGTCCGCCATTAGGGAATTTTTCCCTGAGAACCCCTTGTAACATTTCGTGAACCCCCAGGGGTTCACGAACCCCAGTTTGGGAACCACTGGTTTAAATGTATATATTTAAAATGCATCCGTTCCACTTTAAAGTCCCTGTGTGGGTCCCACCCAGAGCATTTATACCTAGACACATCTGCTCTGCCCCATCACAGCGTTGTGCCCCATCCCTGCCCCCAGGGCTTGGGATCTCCACTGGGCGCCATGATGACAAAGTGTCACCAGCTCTCATGATTTGTCACGAGTGACAGCATGTCAGCGGGGGCACAAGCTCCACTCGCTGCGACATGAGACGCTCCAGCCGCCCCCTTGGAGTTCAGCCCTCAGGAAGCTGGCAGAGCCTCTCCCCCTTTGCTCCCCTTCTCACAGGAGGGGGCTAAAGAGCACAGCAGCTCAGCGCAGTTCCACTTTCCCCTCCCCTCCTGTGAGCAACAGGGACAGGACGGTTCCTCTGCTCCTCCCCCTCGCCCCTGCAACACCCAACCTGGGAAGGCAGGAGGGGATGGGGGTGCTGCTGCAGCCCCCTAAGCCTGGGAGGAGTGACAAATCCTAGGAGCTGTAGGAGGAGCAGAACTGATGGGATGCTTGGGGGAGCTGGGCAGATGTGGGGCTGGGGGCTGGATAGGGACAGGACGGATGTGGAGCTGGGGGCAGGGCTGGATAGGGGCTGGGCGCAGCACTGGTAGGGGAGCTGAACTGATTTGAGGGCTGGGGGACAGACAGAATTGATGCAAGAGGCAGATGTGGGGGCAGATCTGATGTGGGAACTGGGAACAGGATTGATTTGGGGGTTGAGGTGCAGCGTTAATTGCTGGGCAAGGGAAGGGCATGTGGGGGGCGAGAGCTTCGGTAGAGGGGATAAAATCCCCTTCCCCGATACATTTGGGAGAGTAGGAAATACTAAATGTCACACTAGCATGAGGAGGGGCAGCGGGAATTCAGCTATCAAAAGGCAGACTGAAAAAACACAATATAGTCTTTCAATAAAAACCCAAATTCATGATTTTGGGGCAAAACATCCTGGTTTTGTGAGGTCTAACTCATGATTGTGATCTCGTGAGTTGGCAATGCAGCGGAAGGGTGGGCTCTGCCGTTCTGGCCCCATACATGGTAACAGAGAAAACTCCTAACTAACCCCAAGTCACCCCCTGTGCAGCCGAGAG
>NW_020697744.1:0-3989 GCF_002925995.2 Terrapene triunguis | reverse complement strand
CTAAAAGCGCTCCATGCTGGGGGGCCGATAATGGGACAAGGAGCCTTCCCCTCGACACAGCCCGTTGGAATCTGACTGTGACCTTGGTGTGAGATGAGCTGGCCGGTCTCAGGCAACTGCTGGTGTTCACGTCCCAAACCAGCCACCCCCCTTGTCTCTGACATGCTGACAGACTCAGCAGAGAGGCTGAATGGGCCATGGAGACTGACCCCACCTCACACCCTGGAGATGGGGGCCATTGAACACAGGTGATTTGGTGCTAGATCAGGCCCTCTACTCGCCCTTGAGCCCCGGCTTTGGGGTTCAGGCGTCCTACCAGGGGTATTTCCTCAATGCCAGGGTGGTGGGCAATGGTGCTGGACCCATGCTGATTCTCACCTATTATCATTTATTGCCCGCATTGTGCTAGCCCCTAGGAGACCCCCCACAGACAAGGGCCCCACGGTGCTAGGTGCTGTACGGACCCGGAACAGAACAACAGTCCCTGTCCCAAAGAGGCTGAGATAAATCCACCCCAAATGGTACCTTGACATGCCAGATTTCCCTGTCCACTGCTGCGGTCACTGCTGTGCCCTAGGGCTGGCCTGTGTGGGCAGCAGCACTGACTGAACAAATCACCCAGAGAGCATGTGTCAGTGAAGCTGCCTTGTCTGTGCTGGAGCTGCCCTGTTACAGGGACAGAAACTAACACTGGATTCTCGCTGTGTTTGTGTCTCCCAGAAATACCCAGTGAAATACGGCGCCGGCGTCTGCAAGACTGACAACGGCCCCGCCGTGCCCGTCATCTACGACTATGGCGATGCCCAGCAAACCGCCAACTATTACTCTCCAAACGGCCGAAGTAAGTCTGCAGTGAGCATGCGGGTTCTGCCTCTCCAGCCGCACAGATCAGCCCTGCCCAGGGCTTAAATTCTCACTCCTGGGGGAATTCTGTGCCAAAACATTAAAAATTCTGCACACAATATTTTAAAATTCTGCAAATGTTACTTGTCACGCCAGTTTCAATTATTTTGGTAATTTATTTCAAAATACCTGTCAGCAAGTTTGTCTGTAACAATACAGAAACACAAAGAATTCCCCCCAGGAGTAGAGAGTTAAAGAAACCCCTATGACAACCCAGATCCTGCTTCTCTACCTCCTCTCCCTCAGAGCCCAACGGGGGGACAGACAGTTACACTCCCTTCCTCCAAGAGCACAGCCGCAGTCCCCCCCAGACAATATACCCGAACCCCCTTCTCCCCACAGAGCCCAGCCATGGCCCCCTTTGCCTAGATACCCGCACCCCTTCCCCGCAGAGCCCAGCTGCAGGCCTCTCCCCAGCCCAGGCACCCACCCCCTCCTCCTCAGAGCCCAGGGATTCAAAGGGAGACAGAGCCTAATGCTGGGTCCCAGGCAGGGCTTGCACTGAGTTTGCTGTGCGCTGCCTCCTTCCCTTCGCTGCTGGGAACCCTCTAGCTCTCTCCCCCTGCCCCCGGCAGTGTCTTCAATGTGCCAGCTGGGTTAGGCTGGGTCCAGCAGCCCCTACTGGTGGCCAGCAGTACTGCAGCCCATTTCTGTGGGGGAAAGGAAGTTCTGCACAAAAAAACATTAATTTCTACAAAATTCTGCATTGAGCAGTGCCACAGAATTCCCCCAGGAGTATTTCCCAGAGGCCCCCCCCAATTTCCCCACCCCCAACATGCTATAAAACCCCCGGGGGGGTGAAAATATTTACCAGAGCTCTGCTCTAGACAGCTCCCTCTGAATTTAAGCCCTGGGCCTGATCCAGTCTGGATTATCTTCCTTTTAGAGCTGTGATACTCGGACCTCAGAGGTTCAGGAGTCAAATTAGCGATCAACATTACCCACAAGAGCCACAGGGGTGTGAATTCATTGTTTCATTTACTATAGTACTAGTCATATTTAAACAGTATGACAGGCAAAATATTTATATATTATTCTCACAGAAAATAAGTTAATAACCTACTGCCAGTTGATAACTTATCTGGTTAATAACATAGTAAAAGCAGCCTGATTGGTTAATAACTTAGATTGGTTAATAATTAAAATCAAACAGTGTTTCAATATCATGTGCTGCAAAGAGCCGCAGGAGACACATTGAAGAGCCACTTGCAGCTGGCAAGCTGCAGACTGAGTATCACTGATTTAGAGAAAGGAAAAATGATGAAACAAGAGAGAGCAAATGGAAAATCCCCAGGAGAGCGCACGGTGTGTTCCCCACTTTAACATGCTACATGGCAACTGCACACAAACCAGCTCTTAGGAATGTAAAGATGTGGCAAGTGACAGAGCTGTGAACGGCCTGGCTGAGACTGGTAATTCCGGATCATCTCTGGGGCTGGAGTTCCTGATCCTTAGTCCCCGGTCATTCCCAGTTCACACACAGGGACTTACTGAAGGGGACCAGCTGAGATCGGTGCACTGTTCCTTCTCTCTGCCTCTCCATGGCAAACAATGGTTCTGACCTGCCCTTTTCTGTCACCAGATGAATTTGTCCCTGGCTACATCCAGTTCCGCGTGTTTAATACTGAGAAGGCGGCCATGGCTCTGTGTGCTGGGGTGAAAGTCACCGGCTGTAACACCGAGCATGTGAGTATCTGGTCAGAGTGGGGGTTAGCTGTGGAGCAAAGGTCAGCTGATCAGCCTTGGGGCTGCCTAGTGTCACTGTTAGAGCTGGCCGGATGCACAAGAACTGCTTTTAGCTCGGCACTGGCGCAGGGTAGGTTCAGTTTGTGCCCCCTGTGCCAGCAGGGACAGCTGTACACATGGAGGCCCAGGACAGGCCAAGGGGGTGGATGTTAAATCTCTCCTTTGGGGAGACTTGCTGGGAGGGAACAGCTCACAGGAGCTCTGTTGTCAGAAGCTGCTGTGGGCACTTAGCACCACTGGGAAGTCTTCCAAGGTGTAATTTCTGCCACCAGGGGTCCTGCAGCCAAAGCATCTGCCACGGGGAGCCGAGAGTGAATCAAACCCACTCACGGTCTGTTCCTGACCCAGAGAGGTCCATGGGACTCTGAGTTGTAGCTGGGGCCCTACCAAATTCATGGCCATGAAAAATGCGTCATGGACTGTGAAATCTGATTTCCCCCCATGAAATCTGGTCTTTTGTGTGCTTTTACCCTATACTATGCAGAGTTCCTGGGGGAGACCAGCATGTCTCAAATTGGGGGTCCGACCCAAAAAGGGAGTTGCAGGGGATCACAAGGTTATTTTAGAGGGGTCCCAGTGTTGCCACCCTTAAGTCTGTGCTAACGTCAGAGCTGGGAAGCTGGAAGGCAGCAGCTGTTGGCCGGGGGCCCAGCTCTGAAGGCAGTGCCCCACCAGCAGCAGCACAGAAGTAAGTGTGGCAATGCCATAACATACCATGCCACCCTTACTTCTGCACTGCTGCTGGCGGCGGCTCTACTTTCAGAGCTGGGCTGCTCTCCAGCCAGCAGCTGCTGCTCTCCAGCTGCCAAGCTCTGAAGGCAGCTCCGCCGCCAGCAGCAGCACAGAAGTAAGGACAGAAGTTCCGCAACCCCCCCTACAATAATCTTGTGACCCCCCGCATTCCTTTTTGGGTCAGGACCCCTACAATTACTACACCGTGAAATTTCAGATTTAAGAACCTGAAATTATGAAATTTACGATTTTTAAAATCCTATGACCATGAAATTGACCATAATGGACCGTGAATTTGGTAAGGCCCTAGCTGTAGCATTTGTAATAATAATCCCTAGTTCTGGTATGGCGTTTTTCATCAAATCTTAAAGTGCTGCACAAAGGAGATCAGTATCATCACCCCCATTTTACAGAAGGGGAAACTGAGGCACAGAGCGGCAGAGCCAGGAATAAAACCCAGATCACCTGAGTCCCAGTCTAGTGCTGTATCCACTAGGCCACACTGCCTCCACAGCTCAAGGCTTGATTTCTGTTCTAGGGTGTGATACACACCAATGCAGCCCCTTCCCCAGCAGCCCCTTCTCTGGTGCCTTCACAGATCCACAGAT
>NW_020697743.1:4004353-4031324 GCF_002925995.2 Terrapene triunguis | reverse complement strand
GCCGGGGCTAGGAACGGCCAAGCCCAGAGGGGCCGGGGCTAGGAATGGCCAAGCCTAGAGGGTCAGAGGCTATGAATGGCCAAGCCCAGAGCGGCCAGGGCTATGAACCACTAGGGCTATGAATAGCCAAGCCTAGAGGTGCCAGGGCTCAGTCCTGGCAAGCCCTGGCACAAATTAAGCATTGGACTTGATCGTACGCTCACTGAATTCAATTGCAAAGCTCCCATTGACATTAAGGATTCAAGATCAGAGTCCAAAGTGGTGCCTGTATAAGGGCCTATCCTCCAGGTAGGGTAACTTTGCTCCTCTGTGTTTGGGTGCTTTTGATTTCACTCCGGTGCTTGTGCCTTTTCACAGAAATGTTTGGGGAAAACCAACTGGCCTGGGTCCCAAAAGTCACTAATCTTACACCGGCAATCCTTCAGATTCTAAATATTTGTTCGTTTGCTATTCCCCACTCGGTTGCTGAGATTATAAAGGGAATAAATGGAACCCCCATGACCCCAAATAATCCGCTTCTGCTAAATGTATGGCCTTGCGTTATGTTTACTTGGAGGGAACCGAGGAAGTGACATCAGAGAGCACAGGAAGCTCCCGTGAATAGAACCGGGGCACAGTAGCACAAAAAGGGGGTGCATATATGCCTGATGCTAAAACCTGCTGCTTGGCTTCTCCACTAGGCGCAGCCCCTTTGATCGGAGTTGTCGTGAGTTCCCAGGCGAGCGAAATTTCCCTGTAAAGAATGTTCATCAGAAAGCGGCAGCACGCTGAATACAGCCAAGTGTCCAGAGCTGCCGATAATTGACTAATGATCCTTTGCAAACCTTTCTTATTCTCCAAACAATTACTAAGCCAAATGGATAATTCTTTTCAAATTCCAGGGTATTTATAGACTCCGTGAGTAGCACCTCAAAGAAGGGAGTTAAGACACCACCTTGGGGTAGAAAAGACAGGTTTTCAGTTCTCACCCATTCCGCAGACTCCCTGGGCAGGCCCTTGAATGTCTCTGTGACTCAGTCGATGGTATTAGTCTTCCTTTGTCTATTCAGCCTGTAAACTCTTCAGAGCTGTGCCTGGCTCTTCCTATGTGTCTGAATAGTACCTAACATGAGAGAGTCATGAACATAGCGGGGGCTCTTCAGTTCAGATGATAATAAGGAAGGGGTTTTTTTATTTCATTTTTATATTGTAGGTTCCCGTGCAAAGCAGTCGTACGTTGTTTACCCTCCTAAAGTATCGCACTAAACGTAGACAGCAGTTGGTAAACTGGAATGTCTATTAAACTGCATTCGATCTAATTGCGAAGCTGCTACTAAAAAGCTTTGCTGTGTTAGCCGTACTGCTTTTCCGAGCACGGCTAAAATCAAGTAAGCATTCGCTTGCCTCAGCTCCTCCCATGACCTTGCAGAAGTAGCTCATTTAGAATATGAGAAATAGGTCAAGCTAGTTTTCCTGTGCTCGATGATCAATAATTCACCAACAGCTATTGTGAAATCTCTGTTAAAGAACAGGTCACATCCTTCTTCGCTGGGGCTGGGGGAGGGCTGGCTGAACACAGGCAGTGAGGCTAATCAAAGAGAACATTTTGCTTTACACAGATATGCTCATAGCTGTGGTTTGCACAAACGTGCCTCCATTTCTGAGTGTTAAGGAATCCGGGGATGGGCGCGGGGCTTTCTTTAAATTAAGAAATGGTGCTTGTTCTGAACGCGGCATCCCTCGGGGGCCGAGACTGCATTGCAGGGAATCTAAGCACAAACACCTCACTGTTTTCAGGGAATGCAGCTCGGCCCGGTAGCTTCTCACAGTGTTACCTGGCTGCAGCATTGCAGGGCCCTTACCCTCACAGTGTGGTACCTGACACTATTGCTTTCAATTGGACTCGTTCTGGCGTAGGGGACTCCTCACGGGGAATAAGGGGATCGCTGTCTGGCCGCACGTGACTAGATATTTGGGGTGTGCTTCCTTATGCAATATGCAGCCCTCATCCTGCAAACACCTGGGGCCATATTGGGCTACCTACCCTTACCCACAGTGAGGTCCTATTGATGAATAAGGAATCCTACAAAACATGAAATAATGGACTAATTACTAAGGAGGGGGACAACAGTATGTAGGGACAAAATCAGAAAGGCTGAGGCACAAAATGGGTTACACCTGGCAAGGAACATACAAGGCCATAAGAGGAAGTTCTTTAAATACATTAGGAGCAAGAGAAAGATGAAGGACAATGTAGGTCCTGTACTTAGCAGGGAAAGACAGTTGAGAACTGATGACCTCAAGAAGGCCGAGGTCCCTTCCAGCCCTAGGAGGAAGGGGCTATTCGGTGTGAGAGGAGGGTATCCTGGTCTGGCTCTAACTTGTATTGTGTGTCCTTCGCTCTCAGGGCCAGATCCTCAGCTGGTGTAAATTGTCATGGTCCCACTGGCTCCAGTGGAGCTAGGACAGTTGCCCCTCAGCCTCCAAACCTCTCCGTCCAGCTGCCTCTCTTCATCCTTCCCCGCCCTCCATTCTCACTTTCTTCCTTTCACCACCTCGATCTCTGCCTGCCCGTCTGAGCCTGAGCCTGTGGGTCTCTCCCCGTGTGGCCCACTAGTCCTCCCCCAGCTCTGGGTGTGTCGTTGCAGTGGAGGCAGAAGAGCACTACTGAGGGGCGGTGATTTTCCAGTATAGCAGGAGTCCCTGCTCAGCTCCTGAGGAAGGGGGTGGGGCTGGAGCCATCCTAAGCTCCCCCCAGCAACCAGCCTGGCCTCCATGGGCTCAGAAGAAAGCCCGTGCGGCTGCACTTGGCTGAAGTGGAGGGGACAGGGACAGCTACTCCCTGGACAGGCAGTATGGACTGTACCTCCACCGCCCAGCCCCTGGGCTGGTCCTTGATGCCTGTGAAATCCTATTGACACTCACAGTGCTCAGCTGTAAAAGGCGACCCACACAGCCCGGCAACAGGATCCAGGCTGAAAGTTATTGTTACGGCCACAAACACCCCAGATTCACCCAGTTGACTGAGGTGATGGAGTTACTATCTGGATTGGCCCTGAGAACACTGGCCTGGCATGTGAGGGGCTGGACGGCCTGGCCCACTGTACGCTTAGGTGGGGTGGATCCCACTGATTGCAGAGATGCTACCGGAGGAGAGAGGGGTGGTTGGTCTGGCCCTACATCGTACAGTGTGCTCATGATGGGCTCAGTCATAAATCACCTTCCTGACTTCTCTTCTCATCACCACCTCTTCTCTTCTACCACTCACATCACCCAGCTGTGCGCATGGGAGAACAGCCACAGCTCCTCCCTCTCCCATGCAGGTGGGTGGGGAACGGGTGGGCAAGGCCAGGGAGTGGGCAGACCCTTGGCTACATCGCCATAACGCACTAGCTAGCACAGCTGAGCTGGCGTGGAAGGGGAAGTCATCTGTACCAGGTGTAGGACTGGTTCAGATCGCTGCCCCCACCCTAGATCAAAGGCGCATGGTAATGTCCTGTTAGGAATGGCATACAGAGACCTCGTCAGCTCAAAGAGGAGGCTTGGGCCCTGAGGGCATAGCCAGCTGCGTGACCTTTAATGGGACAACCCAGGATCTCTGCCATTTGTCCTGGAGATCTCTTACAACAATCCCTGTTGTTGCGACTGTGCGGCTCATTGTGGCTGCTGTGTTGGATGTTCGCCCTTGAGCTTCCGACTCATTTGTGCTGCTGCTGCTGCTGGCACCGTTCTCGGTCTCGACACAGTCTGTGTTTTTCAAGTGTTGTTAAAAAAAGAAAAGCAATGCAAACTTCCCTGAAGATATTCCACCAGGGAAAGCTGCCGAGCAAAGTAGGAGCAACGCTACTAATGGCTGCTAATTAAATTAATTAAAACAAAACAGTTTTCTACATCCAGAATCCTTCCTTTCAGACGTGCTCTTATTTCTCATCCACTGCAGCACAGCCAGCACCTGCCCTGTTATTATGGATTGTAGTCTATAGAGAGTCCCACGCCTGCTTTGAAAACGCTGACGTGGAGAGAATCCCAGGCAATCCCAAATCTAAACACAGCCAGAATGGCCAAACAAATTTAGTTTCCACCTGTCTTCATTGAATACCAATGTGCCGTCCTGGGGGCTGCCTCAGTTTGCTGGCAGGTGTATGATGAAATATTGATGGGCAATCGTCTGGGGAATGTTGCATCGTCAGTGATGGGCCCTGTCTTTCAACAGGATGTGACTCTATGCACCAGAGTCCGATTTCCTTCCCTCTTTTTTTCTGGCATTAAGATCTGGAGGCGCTGATGTCCAGGGAATAAGGAAATGAGGAGATTCCTACATGTGAAGATCCAGCAGGAGAAGGAATAATTCATCTGAAATATTGTGGCAATATTTAATTTAAGGGTGGGATTTTCAAAGGGGCCTATGTGAGGTCAGGCACCCTACTCCATTCATCCTTATTGAGCCTCTGAAAATCACAACCTAAATAAAGAACATAAGAACAGTCATACTGGGTCAGACCAAAGGTCCATCTAGCCCAGTATCCTGTCTTCCGACAGTGGCCAATGCCAGGTGCCCCAGAGAGAATGAACAGAACAGGGAATCATCAAGTGATCCAGCCCCTGTCGCTCATTCCCAGATTCTGGCAAACAGAGGCTAGGGACACCATCCCTGCCGATCCTGGCTAATAGCTATCGATGGACCTATCCTCCATGAACTTATCTAGATCAAAGATCAAATGTCAAAAGATAAGCTGCCATTCCTATCACTAACAACCCTAGGAGAGCAATAGGCCTTGGCGACGTGGTAAGTTTTAAACAGAGCTGGTCAAAAAAATGGGGAAAATGTTCTCAAAAACTTTTGCAGTACATATATCCCTTTTTTTCCTCAGAAAAAATGTCAGAATTGGAAATGTCCGGCTCTGTTACCAGCTCTGTTACCAAATACATTTCACAGTTTGGAAAAAGCTGACAGTAAAAATACCTTTCTTCATTGCACAAGATGCTCCCAAACCCCACTGCTTGACCGCCTCTGTCCCAGCTCCAGCATAGCTCCCGTTCCATTGGGATGCCCTGGGAGGATGTGCTTTGGGGTGAAAGCAGCCATGGGGAGCCAGGTGGCAGCACTGCTCAGGACCTGCAGGGAAGTGGTAGCTCCAGAGACATGGGCATGTTGCAGGTCCCACCGTAGTGTTGTTGTTAGGGGATTTCAGATACCCACTGCCTCATCTTCACTTTGGGGCTGCCCCCTGCTCCCTAGATCCCAACAGGAATGGACAATAACCTCTTTGGTTGCCATCATTTTAAAGGACACATTTTCTGACTCAGTGCTGGAGGGCTGAGTAGGCTGCATCCTAAGACGCAAGGTAGCAAGTAGAGACTTCTTTGAACCTTTGCAGAAGTTCAGTTCAAGGGATGAATGGAGGTTCAGATCAGTTCTTGTCTTATTCAGACTAGCTTGCCCATCCCTTATCTGAACAGAAGTGCCCTCTTCACGGGCTGCTTTTCACTATACGCTTTCCTCTCTATTCTGTGCCTCTTCACCAGTATCCCTGCAGTGAACTCACCACTACTCCAGAGTGCTCATGTTCCAATGCCTTGTTCTCCAGAGCATTGCCACAGGGCGCTGCTCGGAGCTCTGACTCAAGGCTGCTCTCCTCCAACAATCAAACTCTACATATTCTCCTGTGCCGATGAGTCAGCTGCCCTGTCCATCCCGCCTTTGTTCTAGTTTCCTAGCCTGTACTTTGGATGCGGCACAGGCCTATTTATGCAGCTCTTGCAGCTATAATTGGTTTTAGAGGCAGTGTTCACATTTACAAAGGACTCTTTTGTGGCAATAAAGACGGAGACCTGAAAGGCTTTCCTCGGTGGCACAGCAAAAACCTGCAACAAAAGACTCCCCGCACTTATCGACAGCATCAATTTGGGCTATTAAAAGACAAATAATTTTGTGTACATATTTGAGTTTGAGGCACTTGGTTTACGTTTCATTTTATAGCTGAAGAACATCTAGCCACAACAGACACAAGCTTAGTGACTCGAATCGACGGAGAGCATGTAATTTAGGAATGCCTACGATACACACTGGTCTGGGTCTGCAGGCTTGTGTGGCTAGTTTAGGCTCACGGATAAATCCTGCCCATGGCAGAATATTAACTGGTCGGGGAGGGGAAATACAGGGTTCCTGCTGTGGTGATGGCAGCTATATGATGGCGGTAGCTCGTTGGGGTAATGCAGGCGGGGTGCATGCGAGCACTGCTTTAAGAGTAGCAGCACCTATTCATGTATAGCTCATACACCGCACTGTAGCACAGCTGTGTGGCTTGAGCATTGGACTGGCATTCAGAAGATGTGAGTTCTATTCCCGGCTCTACCAGTGACTTTGGGCACCTCAGTTTCCCAATCTGTGAAAGAGGGAGAGTGACTGATCTCTTGAGAAAGAGTACCGGGTAAGGGTGATTATTTCATGGCTCAGGGCCTGACTTTAACAAAATCCCAAGGTGTTATTTATATAAAGAAAAAAGACACCTCCCCCGGAGAAACAAAAGAAGCTCCCACCCGCCCTGAGACCAGAGGGCACCCATGCATTGCAGAGTCAAGGCCTGCCCACTGGGAAGGCCCAGCCCCAAGACAGTTACAGTTCGTTTTACTACTAGCTCTCGTTTGCTGACCTGCTGTGGAGGCCTACAGGGATAGAAAGGCCTGTAAGCCACAACCGTCACACCTTGGAGCGGAGCAGCACGGGCAGATATAGTAGCCAGACCTTCCTCAAAACAGCCCCCTCCACCCTGATGTATTCCAGAGAGCAGAGGCTCCGTAGGCCCTCTTCCGCCGAGTCTATCCATGCAATATAGGCAGCAGATTACCCTCCCCATGGTCCACCTGCTTCAGTATTTCACATGTTAACTCTTCGAGGCAGGGACTGTCTCTCACTGTGTCTGTACAGCCCCTAGCACGTGGGGGCCATGTAACGACCTGAACTCTAGATCCAATCGTACTGCACATAATAATAATAGCCCTATCTCCAACAATGGCCAGCTCCAACTGCTTCCAGAGAAGGTGAGAGAAACCCCCAGTAGGTAAATGTGGGGCAGTCTGCCCCGCCCCACAAGGGGTCAATCTCCTCCTAACCCCTAATAGTTAGAGATTAGTTTAAGACCGACATGGGGTTTTACAAAAACAACAAGGAGTCTGGTGGCACCTTAAAGACTAACAGATTTATTTGGGCATAAGCTTTCGTGGGTAAAAACCTCACTTCGGATGCATCTGAAGAAGTGAGGTTTTTACCCACGAAAGCTTATGCCCAAATAAATCTGTTAGTCTTTAAGGTGCCACCAGACTCCTTGTTGTTTTTGTAGATACAGACTAACACGGCTACCCCCTGATACATGGGGTTTTAGTAATTTTGAAAATAACTCCTTGGTCATTTCAAGTACAAGCAGTGCCCTTGAAATCACACTCTCTCTAGCATACGTAAGGGCTAGGTATTGTTTGCATTATATAAAGATGATGCGCACTACAAAGGAGATGAGTATCAGCATGTCCATTATACAGATGGGGAAACTGAGGCACAGGGAGGCACCATGACTTGCCTTAGGTCACCCAGCAGGCCAGTGGCTGAGCTGGGAATAGAACCATTGTCTCCCAGTGCAGTGCTCTATCCCTTAAGCTATACTGCCTCCCAGTTTGGTGCAGGTTGGTGCATTTGTGGGTCTTTATTATTCAGTGACTCACCCCACAAAGGCTCTGTGGACCGAATTTTGCCATACCAAAAGCTTTTTAAATACCTGCTGGTCCTACAAGGCACGACAGGGCCCCTTTCAGACTGTAGTTATCTTTCATTTTGCTACCTCAAGTTGTTCAAGATGCAACCACAACTGCTCTTGCACAGAGACCGTCATTCAACAGTTTCCGAGTGCTTTACAAACGTTAAATAAATTCAGCCCCCTTTCCCGCCGTAAATCACCTCCTGCTGTCAGTGCGCAGAGTGGTGAAGTGGCTGGTCCAGGCTCATACAATGAATCAGGATAGGACCCAGGTGCCTTGAGCCGAAGTCTCTCTTCTGATGACTGACCCATTCTCTCACTTCTTTGGGGCCTGGTGGGTCAGGTACTGAACTGGGAGTCAGGTGACCTGCATGCTCTTCCTATTTATGGTCTTCTGGGTGATCTTGGGCAGGTAATTTCATCTCCCCGTGCCTCAGTTTCCCTCTCTATAAAACAGGGAATGATCCTGACCTCCTTTGTAAAGTGCTTTGAGCTCTACCGATGGAAAGAGCTGGGCATTATTGTTGTTTAAAGGCTGTGACAAGTAAATAAACATGCAGTATGATCTTATTGAATTATCTTTGCTGCTGGAAGCTTTATTCTTCTTTCCCATAAAAGGGTTTTTACTCTTCCTTGCTTTTCTAATGGGATTTAAAAGCATTTTTTGCATTTCAGAGTGAAGTTCAATTCAAAGGGTTGAAAATAATTGATTAATCACCTTTGATTTTAGTGAAGCTTGACTCAGCCCCATGGTCTCTTCAGATGTATTATCAGGCAGAGTGTTATAATGAGAAGATGCACACAAGGGGGAATGGTACAGTTTGATTGTATTCAACAAAATCCCAAGAGCGCTGCCTAGAAAACCGAACTCGCCTCACAACAAGTACTAGATAATCACCTAGCTCACCTCACTGGAGCTTTTAGCAAAGCAGGACTGTGCCTTGCTGCCCAGACTGCAAAACCGATGCGGAAAAATTGGAAGAGGCAATTGAAAAATAAATAAATAAATAAACGGAACCTTTGGATGAGCCTAACGCACTGTCAAAATGTGTGTCCGATAATCCCTTCCACTTAAGGAAGCTATTCAAGACAGACTTCCTTTATGAGACGTGCCGCAAAGCAACACTTTGGGCTTCCTTGCAATGGCATCATTGGTGCTGAGCACATATTGACCCGATGCTCCATTGGAATTCCATTGGAATGTGCGTCCATGAACATTCCATGTCCCCGTCTGCCCGAAAAAATTCTGTGCCGTCCGGATTGCACCACACCTGGAATAGCACTGATGGAAGCATGATAGCTGGCTCCATTATCCAAGGGGAAGGTCATCCTGGGGGGGCCGTGTTCCCTCCAGCTTTGCCCCCAGGAGTTCAGAGAGCTCATGGTGTAATGAACCACTGGTCCCTGGAGATCAGACCCAGCATCTTCAACAAGAAAAGCCCTGGCCTCTGCTAGCTACTAGTCAGCAATAGATTTTAGAGTCACCGAGACCATCACTAGAGCAAGATGTGACCGCACTCACTAAGGGCCCCCCGTTACATCTCCCAGTGCTGCTCTACCACGTGCACAGAGGATGCAAGGCCCACTGGGAACTTCAGCATTGGGGCCAGTGTAACTCCCACATATGGGCTGCACAGGAGAGGGGAAAGTGCTACGACACCTTACCTGGGAATCGCAGAAATAGAGACATCTGCCTTACGTCAGGTCACCTGCTGCTTCTGAAAGTTTCCTTCCTTGGCTGGCTGCTGAGAGATGCTCAGCTCTCCCCAGCTGCTGCTTTAACATGTCCATAAGGTCATCTTCATGCTTGGCTGGCCCCCTTCCTATCTCTCCGGCTGACAGCTCTGTTTTGAAGCTCAGCTAGGGGGAGTCAGCACAACCTCATTATATTTCTTCTCCTTTAGAGAGCCAGGGAAGAGCAGGCTCCCCACCCCTGTTGGATCATAAGAGAGCAGAGGGCTTGGGGAAGGAAACAATAACAAAGTCAGTGGGTCTCTGGCATCATTCCCAAGAATACAGTTGACAAACAGCGTCATTTTGGTGAGCAGGACGTGTGCTTCTGTTTGAGAAGAGTCTTCGGAGAGTGTGAAGGTATCTACAGAGAAGGAAGGATGGTCTTGTGGGTAAGGCATTGGACAGGTGCTAGCTCTGCCACTGGTTTCCTGTGTGATCTCAGGCAGGTCACTTTATCTCA
The DNA here is from genome assembly GCF_002925995.2 of Terrapene triunguis. NCBI lineage: Eukaryota > Metazoa > Chordata > Testudines > Emydidae > Terrapene > Terrapene triunguis. Next base: position 4,021,403 of record NW_020697743.1, on the reverse strand, counting down.
TGGGCCTCAGTTTCTCCTCTGTAAAATGGGAATAATGTTACCCTACCTTGCAGGGATGTTGCTTATGTGAGGTGCTTAGCGTCTATAATGAAGGTGGCAATGTATGAACATAGGCTGAAGAGGGAGCAGCCTCTGTGGTAGTGGATCTCAACTGGAAAGTGAATTTGGGCTAGAGAGGGACTTAATGTCTTCTGGGCAATAATAGCACTTCATAGAATCATAGAAATGTAGGGTTGGAAGGGACCTCGAGAAGTCACCTAATCCAGACCCCTGAGCTGAGGCAGGAGCAAGAGAACCTGGACCATCCCGGACAGGTGTTTGTCCAACCTGTTCATAAGAACCTCCAGTAATGGAGATTCCACAGCCTCCCTTGGAAGCCCGTTCCAGAGCTTAACTACCTGTATAGTTAGGTTAGATACTAGGAAAATCTTTCTAAGTGTCCTTTGCTGCAGATTAAGCTCATAATTTCTTGTCCTACCTTCTGTGGACATGAAGAACAATTGATCACAGTCCTCTTTATAACAAGCCTTAACATATCTGAAGACTTCCTACGATACCTTTTGATTTCGCTCTCCTATTGTGGTCATATGTACTGTGCTCTGTCACTTTTTCTTAGTGGGTACTACATTCAAAGTACTTTGAGCACTTTTATCAAATGTACAGTACAGCACAGACTTGTAATGTGAAGATCAACTGCACCTACTTGAAAACAAATGTAACACGCCAGAGACAGAACACATTTCAAACGTTTTTTATTCATTATTAGCGGTTCCCTAGAAATTCTGAAGGGCCCATACAGGGAGAGTTTAAATAATTCAGCTGCCAATCGCTGACCTCCAGAAGAATTAGCCACTTGGGATTTAGCTTCTGAATGTCACTTGACTTTGATTTATGGTTTGTGAAGGTTCTTGTGATCAATGCGGCAATCCTCAGAATTGCGTGTCCAACCAGCACAAATTCAGCAACACAGAGCAGTAACAATCCCTGAGCCTCTCCAAGCTGCAGATGAGCTCCTAGTCTCCTCTGAGGGGGCAGACGGGTGTTCTCGTTTGCTGGCTGACGGCATCAACGTCACTTGGGAAAGCGGAGCTAACGGCTCCTCCCAGCGCTGAGCCAGGAACATCCACATGGGGCCTTTCTCATAACATGCCCAGACGTGCTGCTGGGTTATGAGCACTCCAGAGCTACTGCAATAATTGAGAAGATAATGGATGAGACTGTGAAAAGGAAAATAGAGCTCTTCACACCTGGCAAGCAGGGTCTCGCAAAGCAGATGACTGTGCCTAATGGAGCATCCTGGGTGCTTGTAATAGATTGGACAGCTCTAATTTGTTCTAGCTGTACTGGGAGGAGGCAGGAAGCAGGTGTATTTGGGGTTGATGCCTTGAGCCTGGTGTGTGTATGTGTGTGTGTAGCTCCAGGACTTTGCACCATTTGCATATATAAAGAATTGGATGCAAATTGTTGCACTGCTTGGTGAAGCAAATCAGTCCCCCCTTCCCACCTAGGAATAAATGTTCTGTGCAACAATATACAACATCACTGGTCCAGGGGCGGAACCTGGATACTCTAAGTATCAGCGATCGGGAGGCAGAATTGAGTGTGTATGAAAACCAGTAGGAAATGGGATTCTAACTTCCAGTGCAGGTGCCTCCTGTCTGTTATAATTGCGTCTTCCTTCCCTTCAACTTGTGTCGATTACTTTTAAGGAGTCATTTGGCTCATCCATTATGTCTTTCATTCTCTCGCTCTGGCCATCTCTCTTGCTGTCTGTTTTGTTTCGAAGCTCCAACAGCAAGGACACGTCACAATCCCTGCTCTTCAGAAATAATTAGTTCCTACCACTGAATGGGCCTGCAGCGATTTCCGCTCCCCCAAAATAGCTTTGTAATTGTTAAAGCACCAGACACCATTTTCTGTACTCTGCAAAAGTGCTGTGGAGAGTGGCCGGGCTTGCTTATCCCCATGGTTGTGCCTCGGTCCTGCTCTAAGTAGCAATCTTTGTTATTTGTGTTGCAGGAGCTAGCAGAGGCCCCAGGCAGTACTGGGATCTCATTGTGCTAGGGGCTGTACATATAAATAAAAACACAGTCTGTGCCTCAGAGAACTTACCGTCTCAGAACCAGCGGCTTGGTCCTACTCCTGACATAGTGTTGCCATGGGTCAAATCTGGTCCCAGCACACAGCCTGGAGAACTTGAAGGCAGACCTGATCCACTGCCAACTCAACGGGGGGGGGGGGGGCACACTGACTATTCAAAGACACTGAACAGCAAGTCAGTAAGGACATTTTAGTCGTTAGTTTTTGAAAGCCTTGATTTTCTGAACATTGCTCAGTTTCCTTTCTCATTTCTGGTGCCTGTTGAGTCCGCCAGCACCCAGGCTGATCCTCCGACTGAAAAACGGGATCTGTGAAAGAGTCGTTTTCACCCTTCACAGAGAGCAGCGCTTGTTCCCAAGCTGAAAACTTGAGGTAGCCTGGACTTTGTCGATGATTTTTTTTTTTTTTTGGTCTGAAAAAGCCAGTTCATCAAACCTGAAACTGTGGAAACATACTGGTTTTGATGAGCCTTGTGTCAGGCAGGGGTGGCAGATCCAGGATGTAATTTCTGGTGGAAGAGTGTGTGAGACTAGGATACCCAATAGCCCAGGGGTGAAGGATCTATCCTGGGGTACGTGAAACCCAGGTTCAAGTACCTCCTCTGACTGGTTTGGAGCAGGGATTTGAACCTGGGTCTCTCGCTGAGGTATTTCCACCCAGCAGTTGGGATGAGTCATTGCCTGGAAGGAAGATAGACATGAGCTAGCACCTGGAAATAGCTCATGCTAGCTGCCTGAGTAGTGACCATGGGGTTGGGTGGAACTGTACGTGGGGGGGTGGGGCTAACAGACCCTCAAAGACACTTCCAGTGGTGCTCCCGGCAGGGCTGGTAACAGAGGCCTATGAGCTGGAAAGCCAGTTCATTGGAATAATAACCCACAGGCAGTACTTGGCTCAATACCGGGGCTTTGGTCTCAGATCCCCTTTGAATGATTCAGTCAGTCACTCTGGGCCTGATCCAAAGCCCTTTGGTGCCTGTTTACGCCTTCACAAGGCACCAACTGATTGACTGTGGACCAAACTGCTGAGGAGGTGATGGATTCTCCATCTCCTGAGGTCTCCCGTTCCAAACTGGCTGCCTTTCTGGAAGAGAGGCGTCAGTCACATGCAAGTAATTGGCCTCAGTAAAGGAGGAACTTGATGAAATTCTCCGGGCTTTGTTATACGAGATGTCAGACTGGATGATTTAATGGTCCCCACTGGCCTTAAAGTCTATGAATCTATGAATTGAGCAAGCAAGCACTTACACATATGCCTAACATAATGAACATGCACAGTCCCATTGACTTCAACCTCACGTACTTAACATTAAACATGTGCTTACGTGCCTTGCAGAACTGGGCCCTATATTGATGCACGTAGTGGCATGGAAATCCATAGCATTCATCAATGACATACAGATCTGAGCCCGTTTTTTAAAGCCTTCATAGTGAAACAATAGTAATAACTTCCCTAAATCAAAACAAACAGGCATTTGGTACCTTGATTGGTGAGCGAAGGACATGATTGTGCTTCCATACAAGGCAGTGGAACAACTCCCATTGACTTCGGTGGGGTAGGATTGAAACCTGAGAGCTGTGCTACTGGCTAGCAGTCCGTCCAGCTCCTCCCAGGAGCTAATTAGCACCAGGACTGTCTCATTTCTCCCCAGCTGTCTGGCATATCTCTAGATCACTGCCTGCTTGTGGCAGCGGGGTCATCCCTTGGGATAATTAGGATGTAAAATTACAAGGGGTTTTCAGAACAGGAGCAAAAAATAGATACTGAGGGAAAGAACCATTTCACCTTAATGCCAAAACATGCGGAAGAACAGGGAGCCACTAAGACACAGCTGCACACTAGCTGTGAATTGAGAGAAGCTTAGAAATCTGCCCGTGCAAGTGATCGGGGCGTAACACACTCTGAAAAATGCAAGCCTTAGCAAAGTCCGCTGGAGAAAAAAACACGGGTGTCTGCCATGGACGTGCTCTAAAATGCTGGCAAAGCAAAACACAGCCACATGGGCGCAGGGGGAGGAATGCGCAGAACATCCCCTTTGGGTTTTTCTTTCAATGCCTGGCAGTGCACGTATCCTGCTTCTAAATCTTATTGTGGTGGAATGAACAGATTGGCTGGCATGGAGAGGTGGAAGGGGAACCCGGGGGAGGACACAGAGCCCCTCGCATGGAGGGGTGGGAGGGGAACCCAGGGGGGACACACAGATCTCCTGGCATGTGGTGGAAGGGAAGTAGGGGGCACACAGAGCCCCTACCAGGAGGCAGGGGGAGGGGAGTTGAAGGGAGTCCCAGAAATAGAAGGGGACGAGTGGAGGGATGCAAGGAGACATTGGTCTACATGCAATGAGCTCATCTGCCAGAAGCTCTGCAGCGCGCAGCCCCCTAGTGGCAAGTTCTGCTCCCACGTCGCTCAGTTGCCAAGCTCACCTCAGGCACTAAGCGGCTGTAAATGGAAGGACAGATAGAAGAGACGGGAGGGGATGAGATCCAAAACTCCGCCCCTCACCAAACAACCCCCTGTCCTTTTCCCCATCTTTCCCGGTATTTTATTTCCTGTCTCTTTTGCATCCTGCCTGCTTTGCTCTTGAGTTGTGCATGCCCAACCGGACCATTTGGCCTTGGAGCACGTTTTCCAGGGTCTGCCTGGCTTTTTTCTACCATTAATAAACTTAATAAACACAGGAACGACTCAGCACAGAAATCTACAGGGCTGCATGATACGAAACTTCAAACTCAGGGAAATGTTTTAGTGTTGTGCCCGGGGAGCCGTTGAAAGTTGCATAAGTCGCAGTGTGCTGTGCTAAATATATACCCCATTATGTTATCTAAAAATCCTTTCTCCACCTCCCTTTCTCCATTCAACCCACCACCGTACCGAGACTGCCAGGCTCTGTTTAGTATGGCAGCCCGTCCGGAGTCATTTGGGATGACCACATGTGAATCCTTTTAATGTGCTGACTTCATAAACCCTCACCAGAGCCAGAAATTAAATGGATCCGTTTAGCTCTTCCACAGTAAAACGTCTCACCAATATTTTTCCATGTTATTTCTCTCCCCCTCTGACTTGTCTGAGTTTCATTATGGAGTTAAATTAACGAATACAAACAAAATAGCAAAAACCAAACCAACAGACCCATACTGTTCAGCTAAGGAAATCTTTCATATTTGAGCTAAGCGATAATGGACCAGATCCTTAAGCTGGTATCACCCCAGTGCCATAAATCGAGTGACACTGGTTTACGCCACCTGGGAATCTGTCTCATTGACCTCAATGGAGCAACGTCAAGTTCCTTGCCAATTAACACCAGCTGGAGATCTCACCCACTGAAGGGACATTTGTATTTTTGGCTGCTGGTTCCTCTTAGATGGTTTTTTAACTTTGCGGCAACTTGAGCATTTCTTCCAACAGCTGCTCTGAACATAAACACCCAACGTGGCTACCTGGCAAGTTACTGAGTCTCTGCTTTGAGCAGGGGGTTGGACTAGATGACTTCCTGAGGTCTCTTCCAACCCTGATATTGTATGATTCTATGTAGCAAGCCAGGGTGTGAATCTACAGCGACCCTGCTACAGTGCAGCTAAAGTCCCGTAGTAACCAACCCTCAGTCTGGAACTTTCACTGATCAGTAGCTGGGTCCACGTGGGACGTTACCGCGGCAAGCTAGGGTGCTGTAGATTCACACCCTGGCTTGCCGTGGAGTAACTTGAGAGAAATTGCAGCGGGAAATATTTTTAGTGCGTTAACTTCTGCTTTGCAAGGACCCCAAATCATAGTTTCGGTGAGAGCAAAATAATTAACTGCCAAAAAAAAAGTTGAAATAGTTTGAAATGGTTACAGAGCAAAATGGTAATTATTCTTTAATCATGACGGGAGTTGGCATGGATATTTCCGGAGACCACCAAATTAATATATTAACTCACTGAATCTGAGCATATTTAGCAGTTTTCCCCAGTCAGGCCCACAATGTTTATTTTAATTTCATTACCTGTCAAGTAAATTGCACAGGATGACAGCCGCTGATTCTGAGACAAGCTTATATAAGAAACAAACAAGTGGAATGTCAAGCAAACCTTTCCGAATCTATATAATTGGTTGCTTGTTCCAGGACAATCACAGAATATAGTTTAAATGGAAAGGTGCCTGATGAGCATTCAAATCATTTTGCAGCTGAAGCGAAACTGACATGTTTTTCGCTACCTGCGGAAGCTGTTATTCACCTGGGGAAGCTAAGTCAATTTCACTAGATGCAAAACCAGATTTTTAGCTCTTGTAAGCATCGCTTTTTCACTCCCCCCTCCCCTCTAATGTGCGTGTTTCGGTGCATATGGAACTACAGGTCAGCGCTGCAGCCCAGCTGGCACTGTCAATTTGTTTCAATTTGAGCAGTGCCCATGCGGTCGCCAGAATTCGTAATTGCGACAGGAAGATCCTCGCAGGAGTAGCGGTCACACTGGTTTCACTTCTGCTGCCAATCTAAAGCCCCTCATAAATACAATTAAACAGAAAACATCCTCGCCAATCTTTTCAGAACATGCTTTTTCGTGTTTTCTGCTTTTATTTAAAAAAAAGAGCAATTTTTGGTTGTTCTCTTTCGGTTTTGTGGGAACGAAGGTGAATGGGGAAGAACAGAGTGGGCTGTGTAAGGAGAGATGAGACGTCTGTAACTTGGGGATAATAGTACCGACCTCCTTTTGGAAAGCGCTTTGAGATCTGCTGGTGGAAAGCTCTGTATAAGAGCTAGGTGGTGGTGGGGTGCTATGGGGGGCAGCCAGCGCACCTATGGAATGGATAGTCCAAAGCTAAACATGGGGAAGGAATTCTTTGGCTGACCATTCAGCCCTGACTAGAGGCATGCAGTCTCTTGTTGTCCTTCTCAGTAGCTCTAATCCTGATTCATTGCCCACGGTCCTGTTTTAGCAAAGCACTTAAATGTGCTTCATTCCCATTGAAGCCAGTGGGACTTACCCATGTGCCTACAGTTACGCACATGCATAAATTCTTTGCTGACTTCAGACTGAAGTGCATAATGATCACATCAGGTTTCATGAGGCAATGCTTCCATTCCTGCAGCCGGGGATGTGTGCTTGCCTGGTCTAGCTATCACGCCTTATGCTGTGCTGCCTGACACAAGCAGCATTTTACAGTCCAATCAGAGCAGAGTTGCATGGCAATGGCTCATGGCTCTCCCTCGGCCCCGAGACTGTGTAGCCCAGCTTGTGGACGCTCTGTGGATAATCACATGCCGGCTTCTGGGGAAGAACAGACAAACATGTAGGAGCAGTGACATCCAGGATTCCCAGCTCTACAGCACTGTAAACAAGCCAGTCCCCACCCCACTCTATTGACTGAACTTGCAACGTAAGTGGTGAAGAACCTTTGTGTTGGCCCTCTGCACAGGGTGAATGCCGCCCTCCATGCAGGACATGATTGAAACCGTGCAGCTGTTGTGGCATGTAGAAAGACATCTGCTTTTTCAGGCTACTGGCACTCGGAAAGACAAAAGCGTTTGAGAGTTATCAAAAGGCATACTTAGAATCTCTGCATTTTCCTTTTATTGTCACAGAGCCACAAAGTCTCCGACGACCACTGCAGAATAGAGAAATCAGGAATAACACAGTGGGTGGAACCAGTTCGCCCACTCGGAGCTCTGGTGTAACCAAAGGATGAGAGAGGGATTTCAGTCGAAAGGCATGTATAGGGATGTGCATATTTGATGGAGATTATCTAACATTTGTCAGCTAACTGAACTACACAGAGCAGCCCACGGAGAGAAATGCACAGAAAAATGTCTCATGCTGTATTATTATTTAGTGTGGCTGGTACAAAAGTAATATGTTGAAACCATTTAAATGCAAGGGGAATCATTTAGCAGATGACAGCCGTAAGTGAAGCAATTCTCTACTGCTATTCTAGAGAACTGGAGTATGGTATCAGTAGTCTTGCAGGGAAGTGAAACGATCACTCCCATAATAGAGCCCAGTTCTACCACCACAGGACCCAGGTCAGCATGATGTCTCACTTTAATCATGTGATTAATCAGGCTACTCATTTATTTAAAGTGAAGCCCGTGCTTAAGTACCTTTCCAAATCAGGCCTACAATGTGACTTTGTTGGCTAAAGCCGTATTACAGTGGGTCACTCCCATGAGTGCAGTCTCTCATTTAAGTATTTGCAGGGTTGGGCCCTGATTGAACTGGGCAGGAAATGGTTTTCCCAGCCCCTGACATTTTTGAGAGATCAGGAAAAAAAATTCCCATCCCAACTTGGGATGAAAAGTCGAAAGCTCAAAAATTTCCGTGCACTAAAAATCGGGGGGGGGGGGGGGGAGGGATAATATTGGTTTGTGTCAAGCAAAACATTCACTTTGATTTCCTCCCTTTATTTATTTATGTACGCAGCTTAAATTTCTAAAGACAGTTTTTTGGAGGAGGAAGGCCAGAATTGTTTTGTTTTGAAAATAGTTTGAAAAAGTTTTTTTTTTTTTTTTAAACTTTCAAGTTGAAAATTGCATCCTGGCTGACCCTTTCCCATGAAAAGCTTCAGTTTCCATGAACTGGCATTTCTGACAAAAAAATGTTTTGTCAAAAATTTCACAACTAGTTCTAACCCTGAGTCATATGGGTAGATGGCCATATGGTTTGTTTCTTTTTCTTGCTGACACTTCACCAGAGCCAATACTAGGTCTCCCCCAAAGCTGCGATGTTTCTATGCAGTGCCTCGCCCCATTAAAGCAGCAGTCTGCAGTTCCAAGCGTAAAGGATCTGGCTGTCCCCTTAATTTGTGCTGGCTGAGAAGGTGACAGAATTAAACCACATGATGGTTACCAGGCTAGTCATCAACATGGAAATGAAGGCTTGTTAAAAATAAAATGATGCACGGATTTCAGAAAGTGATGCTTGATGTCAATAGGAGATGCAGGTGCTCCGCACCTTGGAAAATCAGGCCCATGGAGGTGGGGGAAAGTTATTCCTTTAGCTCAAGTAGTCGAGGTTTGTGGTGGTCATCTGAAAGTCTGGTGTTCAAGCCCTGTTAATGTCCCATGGTGACAGGTGATATAATTTTGTTGTTGTTTTGCTGGCTTTCCCCCAGTTTTCTTTATTTAAGAATGGTGTATTTGAGGCACACAGTGGGAAAATATCCTTAAAAACAGGTTTTATAGTGGAAAAAAAATCATAATCCATCTGCTATGGAGTAACATGCAACAAAACACACTGCGGTCATTTATCACACACTCCAGTCTCTTCTAGCATAACGTCACAGGGTAGAAGTTTGAACCTTCATCTATAATGTGGGGAGAATGCTACTTCCCTTCCTTTGGAAAGCACGTTGAGATGCAAAGAAATGTATCATTGTTTTCCCTTTAAATTCTTCTCCTTTGGCTGGCAAGGCAAAGCCTGTGGATGCAGTGCACTGTGGGATAAGTAGTGACATGTGTCTGTCATTGGCTAGGAGTAAGAGTCAATTTAAAGCAACAGCATTGCCTTTCTTGAGGGCAAAAATTGGAGTCGTTTCCGTTGTAATGCCCCACTAGTGGAAATTCCTTCTGCATCCCATCTTTTGGCTCATGCAGGCAGTAAAATGCTGCCATTGGCCCCTCACCTAACCAAGGAATAATTTGTCTTAAATAACCTTTCCATGAAATGTCATTGGATTTGAATGGAGGATATTCGAGTGCTGCCTGGCATCAAATGGAGGTAAAATAATGAGACGAATATCCCCGACACACACATAAAACGGGGCTGGCATTTGCAATTAATTGGACTTTAAGGAAAGCGTTCCTTTAATCTCCCGTATTAATTTTGGGAATCTGTCACTCTAAAACTTAATGGTGAGGGGGAGGGAAGGCAGGAAAACTTTTCTTCAATAGAAAATGTTTCAGAGTTTCTTGATGAGACCTGCCACACTTTGGTGTCAGAGAGTTTGAGAGAGAATGGCGATGAATTGTTGGCATTACAACAAATTACGCCAGCTTTATGTAATGGGAGAAATAAAAAGAGCAAATCATGAAAAGTGCCTCTGCAGCGTGCCTATTCAACAGCACAGTACTAATGATACCAGGAAAATACCGAGCACTTTGTGCCACTCTAATCCTTTGATCTCTTTGAAATCCCGTGTAATTTTCTTTTCAAAAACACTTATTCTTGCAAAGTGTTTTGCTGGCCTTTACAGAGGTTCAGGCTAGTTAGTCACTCTGTGAATCTGCTGTATCAAATCTAATCTTAATTCCATTCAGTGATTTAATTAGAATGTGGGCAAGATGGAAGGAAGGGATATGGATGCATTCAGAGCAGGCAGACAGGTCGTTTCATTGAAAATCTAACCTACTCCTAGACTCCTCTTCATCAATTCAACTAAATTGAAATGAAGGTGAGCCTACAAGAGTGGCTTAAGGGTATTTTGGATGCTGTAGGTTTGTCCATAACTGTTGGAGCTGAAGTGCTTTTTCTGATATCCCTGTAAGCTCAAAGCAACTTCTTCTGGAAGTAACAGGAACATCTGAAAATACCCTGAAAAGTGTAATGGCCATCGGGGAATTGGGAGTGATGATATAGAAATTACTCCTTGAGGTGGGTCAAACCCAGATCTTGGAAGCCAAGACCTTTCCAATCTTATGCCAGCTTCTGAAACACCTGGTTCTGACCACTGTCATAGACAGGATCCTGTGCTAGCTGGAGCCCTGGTCTGACCCAGTCTGGCAGGTCTGACCTTCCTCTGGTGAATGCTGTTGTTTAAATATAGAACCCTAGAATAAAATTCGGGAGTCTCGGCTTTGTGACTTTAATTCTCAGGGAGAGTAGCAATCTCCACTGTTTCTGTTCAAACAGTAATGAGACCGATTCGTACACAGGAGTACAGAAGCTTGCTGTGCCTACAGAGCTCAGAAGAAGGTATGTTTTGAGCTCAAAGGTCTCATTCCTATCTAAAGGATAAGGAAGAGGTGAGGTTCAGGGCCACATCGGTTCTGCTAAACTCACCCCCCTGCTTTCATGGATTGCTGTTGGCGGCTAATCATTTTTTTCTCCGCAGTGCTATTACCACCTGGCCCCAGGATAGAAAATGAAGGCCTGGTCTACACTTAAAATTGAGGTTGGCATAGCTACTTGGTCACAGGTGTGAAAAATCCACACCCCTGAGCACTGTAGCTTGCTGATCTGACTCCTGGTGTAGGTCAACAGAAGAATGCTTCTGTCAACCTAGCAACCATCGCTCAGGGAGGTGGTGTTCCTGCACCGACAGAAAAATCATTTCAATCAGTGTAGGCTGTGTCTACATGATGGGGTTATGCTGGCATAGCTCCAGCCCTGTAATGATGCCGGTGTATTCCCTGTAGTCTAGACATACCAAAGTCTTGTGCTGCGTCGAGTCCTTCTCAATTGTACAGCGCTGTCTACATGGGGGGGCTAGGTCAGTGTAACTACGTCGCTATGGGGTGTGGATTTTTCACTGCCCTGAGCAACGTCGTTATAGCGACACAGGTTTGCAGTGTAGACCTGGCCTCAGGAAAGTTAATCCAGTTTGATTGAAGGTGTGACTTTGAAGTGCATTAGTTCACCTGCATTAAACCCCTGTATGGATGCTCTTCCAAATTAAAGTTTCCTGAATTTGGTTTAGCTTAATTCACTTTCAAAGCGAATTAAGCTAAACTATATTCAGGTCACTGTAAATACTGAATAGGGCATCCACCCAGGCATTTAATGTGGTTTAACTAATCCACTTTAAAAGTGAATTCAGATTAACTTTCCTGAGTGCCTCCATGTAGACACACTCTTATGCTAACACTGAGCGCTATGGATAATGCCACCTAAACGTTTTAAAGTTTAAAAAACACAAGTTTGTATTGTCCTGGGGAGGGACATAACCATTAGAGTAACGGGCAATGCTTAGGAGGGGCTGCTTTTAACAGGATATCTCTGCTCCCTGTGTAGGGAACAGAAGGCTGCTAACCATTATGCAGATATTGCAGCAGTCAGAGGCACAGTTTTATTTTCATTGGCACCTCAGGTTTCTACAGCAGGGCTGAGCTGACATTTGGAAGCAAGCTCCTATTTAAAGGTTCATGATTATTTAACACCATGTGCTGCGGTGAGTCGGGAGCCTTGTCAGAGCAAATGTCAATGTTTGACGGACCCCCTCCGCCGCTCTGTTCGCTGGGTGTCTGACAGTGTGTTCTTTCCCCCTGCAGTACGGGATAAAGAAGAAGGAAGAAAGAGAAGCCGAGGCCCAGGCTGCGCTGGAAGCCAATGCCGAGGGGAGTCTGACGCGTCCAAAGAAGGCCATACCCCCCGGCTGTGGGGATGAGGAAGAGGAGGAAGAGGAGAGCATTCTAGACACAGTCATCAAATATCTACCTGGCCCTCTTCAAGACATGTTCAAGAAGTAACGGCTGCAGCCTGTTAGACTGTCATGAACAGTAAAGCAATGGATTTCTCATTTCTCCAATGAGAATTTACAATCTTGCCACACATCACACAACCCCACCCTCTTCCCCCACTCTAACCCCCCTCTCCAACCTCTCCCTTGGCCCCCTGAGATTCCATCCATTCCTATTTTGTACATAGTCACATCCAGTAGACGCCTCTGAATGGATGTAAGGATTAACGAGCTGCAGTCTACACAACTTTTATTATAAGCCATAGTACTATGTATGTTAAATAAGGCAACTGTACATTAAACAGAGCAAAGGAAAAGCCTCATGTTTGTTTCCATCCAAAGCAGGAGGAATGTTCACTAACAGTGAGCAGTGGCTTCTTTTATTTTCCTTAATTATTATTATAATTTTTAATATGATAGTTGATCAAGCCACCCTGGTTGTTCATTGTTGGGTACATCTCTTGTAGCAAGGGATGCCTCCATCTCCCATGGAAACAGACCTTTTCCGTTTTATTCCATAATCCGCATAAATAAGAGATCATTTGGAAAGTGAACCATGTACAACTCCTGTCTCCAACACCATTCTCAGAGGTGTGGAAGAGCTGAGCCTTCTGCACCAGGTGTTGATGGTAGAAACCAACCGCCTCAGAATCAAGCCAAGAGTCTTGTTGCTTTGGGAATAGCCATACAATGAATAGCATGACCAGAGTGTAGTGTGGACGGTGCTGGCATTAGATCTAGACCAGACTGGTTTGGTAGTGTTGTAGTACAGAATTTCCCAACCCAGGGGCCTTAGAAGCCCACCACTGAGTGGAGTGGATACTTAGACTCCCCAACCTTCCTCTTTCGGTAAAGATCCCCAGTGGCATATTCAATCATGCCATTCCCAGCTGTGTTTCCAGGAATAGCATTCCAGCTCCAGCAAATGCTCTGTTCCCCCAGGTGGCATCAGAGAGGGGTGGGCTTCTGGTCAGAGAGCAGGCCCAGGAGGCAGGAACTGCTTCTGAGTTCTAGCCTCAATTCTGACTCTGATTCCCTCTGTGACCTTGAACAAGTCACTTAACCTCTCTGTCCCAGTCCCCCCATCTATACACTGGAGATAATAATACTTACCTACCTCACAGGGATGTTGTGAGGGTCAATCGGTGAATGCTTGTACAGTGCTGCACAGGGGCTAAGTATTATTATAATACTGGGTGACATCATTGGGTACTTGCGCATTTACCCAGTGATGGGAAGGTGGGACCAGGACTCTCCTACCGTCGCATTTCAAACCTTCGCGAATTCAGATGGATTTAGAATGTCTCCCAACCTAATGGTGTCAGACAACACACTGTCCCCAGATGTGCTGCTGCCTTGCTACCGCAGTGAGTATATGTGTACAGTCTTATTTGTTACACAGTTATTCATCATTTCATCTGGTCTGTTGTTTGCAGAGCTGACCTTCGGTTCTGGGACTCTTTCAGCTCAGCGTCACTGTAGATGTCTGGAGCTTCTGGTCAGCATCACGTCTTGGTCTCACGAGAAAAGAAACTGTCTCAGGAGACTTCTAACGAGCTGATGGTTTGCCTGGCAGAATTACACTGCCACATGCCCTGTGCTAGCCCAGGCTTGGAAAACAAATGGTTACTCGTTATTTCGAACATATTTGCAAGTAAATAGCCACTTAGCATGGACGGCAGAGGGAAAAATATCCCATAGATGCAGATTAAGTAGGAGACGTAATTCAGCTCTGTGTGCTTGCTGCCGACTGGTGCTGAGAACAAGACGTTTTTATTTGCTACTATAAAACCGATTGTTGAGTTAAGTACGCCTGGGATTGCCGTTGTAGAATATCCTCTTCATCTACAGCCAAATTGTAGGACCGGTGCAAATTCAGGCTGGGGTTAGTGGATGCATTGCTGTTGACTTCCATGGAAGTTGCCTGCTTTACTACCAGTGAGTCTGGCCTGAGGGGTTTTGCTTTGAATTCCCATTCTGAATTTGATTTTTTTCTTGAGCTCGATAAAATCTTCGGGGCAGAGTATCTGCTGGTGTAGACAGACTACACTTCCCTGCAGTGAGCGGCGCTACACCCATCGAGTACCAGCAGAGAACTCGGTCCTTGCATTCCATAGATAGCATTAGAGCAATCCCATTGGCTCCAGTGAGACTATTAATGTGCTTAAAGCTAGGCACATGCTTAAGCATCTTTCTGAATTGGGCTCCTAATTAGATTCTTACATGAGCCAGGCAGAAGCAATCTGTGCTGGATTTAAGCAGGGGAGGTGGAATAAGGCTGTACATGCTGTCCCTTTAGCATCACCTATAGAATCACCAACGGCAACAGACTGCCTACAGGATGTACACTCCCTGCACCAGTGTAATGAGCGTGCTCCAAACCCCTAGTGCATGCTGAAGGACTTTTGCGTTCCTTCGCGCTCCGTGTCCAGAGAATTCGCTAGCGTAGGAATGGGATTTAGAAAACCACCCCATGGAAGTTGTGTGCTGGATGCTGAGAGCTGCAGGTCAGCCTCCCAAGGGCAAAAGCAGACTGCTGTGACATCTTAAGATAGCGTCAGCATTGTTTGCCCGCGCTTTCATTAAAGAGAGATGAATTTCCCCCCTAAGACTTCAATCGCCCACATTGTTTCTTATCTTTGTGCCTAGATTTGAGATCGGAGCAGCCGTCAGTGATTTGTCATTTCCTAATGAAAGCGCTCAGTTCTCCCTTTCCAGAGCTAGCAAGCGCCTGTTTGTTTCCATTTAAAGTATCAAAGTCCTTCCTCATCCTTAAAGCCACCCTCGTCCCCAGCAAACTGCAAAAACTACTGCAGGTTCCACAAAGTAAGTGGACATTGCTCACTCTGCTCCTGCTTTAGTCACCGCTCGTCCTTTGGCCATCAGCATCGATTTGCTTTCCTGTCCATGCAAGCTCTAGTCCCGAGACACAAGCAGTGCCTGCTGTCTTGCCTTTTCTTTTCTCTTGTTGTTCTATGTTGGGTTTTTCAGGGTCTGTCTTGCGGAGACAAAACACATCGTTCTGTCCAGCTGTAGGTGACTTTACAAGTCTTTGGTTTAACCAAATGGGTCACAGTGGTTGAGCCATTCACTGATTGGTTCCTGGAGTAGCTAATACAGGAGCCTGTGCTGCATGGTCTCACGGATCATGAGCAAGTGTTGCTGCTCCTGGGGGGACAAGTGGGTTTGTTTTTTAAAAGTTCCATTCCCCTTTTTGATTTGGCCTTCTAGGAGACTGAAATTGCGCAAAAATATGGGGCCTATGTAGTCTTTCCATCAGATCCACCGGGCTCGGGCTCAGGATCATAAAGCAGAATTGGGAGAGCTGTTTGTCTAGCAAAATTCACAGTCTATTATTAGTGCCATCAGAACCATTGTAGGGTTTCCCAGCTCATCCCAGCTGTAGCCAATATCCCTCTCACTTGAGCTCCCAATGTATGGTCTAGTCCTTCTGCCATTAAATTCAACAGGAGTTTGCCATTGACCATGGACTTCAGGGGGAGCAGGTCTGAGCCCACAGTTTTTTTATTGTCATTCGTTCAGTAAAGAAACCTGATGGATAGGATACTCTGCCTGTGAATTACGTATAAGTCAGTCCCTATGGGAGAGAAAGGCAGCATGCGCTGACAAGCTCCAAAGTGCCTCAGCAACTTGGAATGCAGTTGAAATGGGCACTTCCCCCATCCCGAATTGGACAATCATCACCCCAGACCCCTTCAGCTAACGTGCATCGTGCATGAACGTGAGGAGCCCGGTAAAAATGCCACATGCTCAGCGCTCAGTCAGCTGTCAAAGCACTTAAACAAGACCAAAGAGAAACATGGTTCATGGTTTGGATTCTGAATCTCTCTTTGTCTTTCCATGCCATTGTTTTATTTGCATCACCAATATGTTCAATCTCAGGAAAATGAGGTCTTCTGTTTTTGATTGGTTTTTATTTACACAGAAAGGTGGGCGGCCTTTTTTTTTTTTTTTCCCCCCGTTCTTCCTCCTCCATAACTCCAGGGCCTTTCTGTTTAATAAAAAAAATCAAGAGGTCTCCACTTTGTGGAGGGCAACTAATTTAGTTTGACATTGCCCTTCATGGACTTACATCTATCTTTAGAGAAAGCCATATGAAATCAGACTGCAATATTAATTACGAATGCTACTCTGTGTTAAAAAAAAGAGAACAGATCATGTGCTAAATCACTCTGGCGTTTCTCTGTCTATGTTTCTAGTATTGTACGTTAGCCTAGTTTCTCCCCAGCCCCTTCCCTTTGTCAAAGAACGACCATACCAATGCTGCTGACCACATCTTTTTGACAAGCTTACCGCACTAGTATAACTGTTGTTTGCAATCAACTGTTGTGACCTGAATGTAATGTCCTATGTATCTGAAATGTGTCTGTATCTGTTTTACTCTGTTACCAAGATGTTTTTCATGTGCTGAGTCGTAAAATGTTTCAGTAACTGTCCTCTTAAAAACAAAAAAAAAGCTTGTTTTCATACACACACATACACACACACAAAGGCAAAACTCTAACTAGGTGGTGCATTTTTCTAATAGAAATGCCCCCAGTTGTCTCCAAGATGCATGCAG
>NW_020697743.1:3936398-4004343 GCF_002925995.2 Terrapene triunguis | reverse complement strand
AGCAAGTAACTCTGCCACAGCTCCTGATGTCACAGTGTGCATCTGCACTGGGCCTTCGTGTGACAATCAGCACATGGTCAACATAGACTGATCCGTTAAGAATGCGGAGGGGAAATGGCCAAAAAAATGAGCAATGGGTGAAGATGGTGCAAAGAAAATAATTGCGGGGCAGGGGGAGGGGGAAATGAACCAAACTCTCTGTATCAAGAGTGACAGAGCGGTGGGGGTGGTCTGAAACCAGGAGAAGGCAAGGAATGACCCATATCCATGAAGAAACAAAAGGCAAGGATCCAATGCCCTGTACTCTAGGGGCATGTGATGGGACTGATTCACCATTTGATTACGGCTGGTCCATGCTGATGTAACGCTACTCTAGGCAACACTGTCTAAGAGGACTCAAGTTGGGCATCCAAAATCACAAGTCTCGTTCGAAACATCTTGACCAAGACTTTTAACCTTCCCCCGTAAAAAAACATGGTTGAGTTTGCATTGTACCTGCTTGTTAGTCCAACCCCCTCTAAAATATCCCCCTCGTGATTTCACAAATCACCGAAAGCCATACTAAAGGAGCTGGCTAATCAGAACAAATGGCACCAGCATATGAATGTTCGTCCAAGACTTTGATACCCACAGTCAGGGCTGGGTTTCCAATTAGGCACAGTAGGCCCGTGCCTAGGGGCGCTGGTGTTCTAGGGGTGCCTAAAAGTGGGTTAAAAGTTAAAAAGTTAATACATACAGCTCCCCTGCGGGCAGCCGGGCTCCTGGCGCAGGTTGGTGGCCACCCAGTATGTGGGGCTGGAGCAGGGTGAGCATCTGAGCCAGCCCACCTGGGGGTGCTGTGAGCCCCAGCCAGGCAGGGTGGCTGCTGAATGTGCTGGGAACGTCCCAGCCCCATCCTAAACTCGCCACCCTGCTGCCTCCGCCCTGTGCCGCAGAGGGAGCGGGAGGAGCATTGCGGGAACCTCATTCACTTGCATGGGCACCGCCGGAGTGCAGCTGCCACGCCGGGCTGCAGGAGGGATGGAAAACACCCAGGGACCACTCGCCATGGGGAGAGGTACAGTCCCCCCCTTGCATCTCACCTGGGACAGGCGGGTTGTGCCCTGGCTGGGGCTGGGAGCGCTGTGCGTGGGAGAGTCTTGTGCCTTCCCAGGGAGGCTGTGTTTGTCTTTCTTTTGGTTTCATTTTTTATGGAAAACACGAAAATCAGCTGTAGGCAGTGGGGGCACCGAAGATGCTGTGGCTAGGGGCATGTAAGGTGTAAATCCAGCCCTGCCCACAGTGGTGCGCTCTTCAGCTTCCTACCCAGAATGCTCTAACCTGCTCGGTCATGCAGTGTTTGGAGAAAGATTTATTAGGAGCCTTTGCAATGCTTTATTGGGTTCAACTTCTCAGGCAGGGTTCTGGAAACTTGGGGAGAGATGGTCAAAGCCACGGTGAGCTTTGGATGCCTGGTTATTGTTCATTTGAACAGAGCTGGCATTTCTAAGCCTGGAAGCTTCGCTAGAAGCCCAGGATTAAATGAGGCATGGATGTGTGGTGAGGCTGTTCATGTTCTCTCAGCTGCTACAGATGTTGAACACGTTGGACAATTTCTTGCCCTGTGGAAAATTCTAAAACCACCTGAGGCCAAATTCTGCTCTTGGTGACCCGTCAGCAGCCTTTCCCCAGGCTAACCGAGGGCAGCATCTGGCCCTTAAAGTGGATTCACTCACAAACACGCGTTCGCTGCTGCCTCTTCTTTTCTGGATGCACCGAGCAGCCCCTTAGCTGCAGCTGTCACCAGACGGAGATGCACGTTGATGTGACGAGTCTGAGCAGACGCCTGACCATTGTGACTCCGTGCTTGCTTGGGTGTTGGTGGCAAATACTTTCATGGTGGGTCCTGGGTGTTTATTAAAGGTCCTGGTGGTTGAAAATCGCGTTGCATATTGGTTTCCGAGGTGAAAAATACAGCTTGGCTTGACGATAACTCTCGCGAGGCATTTTTTCTGCCTGTGTTTTTTCAGACAATATTTTCAGTGCAAATAGGGTAGGATTGTTTTCATTACCCCTCGCCAGAGTGAACATGCAGGCTGTAGATGGGTTGGTGTTCTCAAGAGAAAGCCAGGTTGCTAATCCAGATGACCCTTGGGGTACGTCTACATTGCAGCGGGAAGTGAGCCTCCCAGCCCAGGCAGGCCGACTTGCTAGTGGAACTCGAACTAGTGTGCAAAAAGAGCGGTATGGCTATTGCAGCTCTACAGCCTAGCGGGCTGGGGGGGCTTGAGAGCCCAAGTGCCAGCCAAGTTGTAACACTGTGAAACTCTGTGCCTGATCCTGATCTCAGTTGCATTGGTGCCAATCAGCAGTGATTCCGGCAAAGCCAGTGGCATGACCTGTCAATCAGAGGGGAGCCAGCTCTTCCCAATGGGAGGATGACGGGTGGGAAGGACACACAGGGCAATGGCATTTGTCATTGTTGCTTGCTGAGATTCATGGGGCTGGTAGGTCTGGTCTCTGACCTGAGCATGGTGTTATGCATTGGTGTAGTGGGGCGGCTGCCCCATGAGAAAAAGGGCTGGAACAGGCCAGAGAGGTTGTGCAGCCAGCAGCCAATCAGCAAAGGCCTGTGGAGAGCCAATCAGGGTAAAGAAAGAGGCAGCCAATCAGGACTGGGCTGGGCCCTATATAAAGGCTGCCTAGCAAAGGAGAGAGCAATCTCTCCCTGACTAGCAAGGGAGGAGGACTGGCTCCTGAGGGAAGGAGGTAGTGCCTTGGACAGAGCAGTGCTGGGCAGGGTCAGGGGAGCAGAGGAGAACTCCGGCCCATTACCTGCCAGGCTGTGGCCCCTGACTAGAAGGGCCGAGAAGGTGCAAGGGGCCAAAGGGGAAGTGGCCCAGGGAAGATAGTCGGACAAGAGGGGAGAGAAGGAGGGCAGAGAGGCTGCTGCTAGAGGGTCCCTGGGTTGGGACCCAGAGTAGCGGGTGGGCCTGGGTCCCCCCCTTCTTCCCTTGCACTACACCTGGCCACAGAAGAGTGTCGCCGAGACAGACTGCAACTTGCCCCTGAGGTGAGGGGCTAGACTTCGGGGTTGTGGTTGGCCATTGAGGCAGGTGCGAGCCAAAAGACTGTCGTTTACCCCCACACACACCCTGGAAGGGGGTGAGAATGGAGTAGTGGGCGCTGCCGGAGGGCAGTGTCCTGAAGTGGACACCACCGAGCGGGGAGTAAGGCGGTTCTCAAATCAGCAGAGCCGGCAATGGGTGAGACACCAGGCGCAGAGGGGGCTTGACAGCTGACAAGAGCTAATTCCCAAAGCAACCAGCAGGAGGCGCCAGCGGTGGAGAGGCCTGACCCCGTTACAATTGGGTTAAACCTCTTTGGAACTGGCGTGTGTAACCTCTGATCCAGGGGATTTCCTGACATAGAAAATGCAGAGGCAGCGGCGTTGATTGGATTTGAACAGTGTTTTGTCCGGTTGTCTGAGAGAGACCCAGTAGAAAGACCAGAGACACTAAGAGAGAAAGCAGCAAAGAAGCACCAGACACAGCCAAAGAAGAACTGGTAGCATGGCCCTGAAAAAAGCCAAGAGAGAGATTTGGGGCTGGGTGCTGGCTGAAAGAGGCTGTGAGCCACGGCACTGTCTCCTGCTGTTTGACTCCTGCTGTGTTCAGGGAAACAGGACTTGGTATGTTCTTTGTAAATGAACAGGATTGCATCAAAGAAACACCTGCCTCCATCATCAAGTTTCTCCTAACTGGAACAGCCCGCAGGCTCCTGACCTTTGGCTCTCTGCTCTCATTAAAAAGGGGTAAGTGTGGGATTCCTTTGTTCCTTGGTTGGTGGCTGTCAGCAACCTAAACTGGTGGAGCTTTTCTTCAGGAGGGCAAGAAGCCAGCTTATTTTAAAGGGATGATTTGTTGGGCCGTTACGCTAAAAGCCAGCTCTCGATGTTGGCAGATACGCCAACTATCGTTGTATCCTGCACCTCCCCTTTTAGAGACAGATTGATGAGAAGTGGTGGTGAGACAGGGCAGTCCTTTATCGGGGTGTGATACAGGGAGCACCCTGGGTCAGTGATCTCATTCTAGTGATGGTTAAAGATCAAGTGTCCATGACAATCTTTTTGTATTTGTGTCCCCTTTGATCCTGTGGACGGGGAGGTGTTTCTGCCCTGCCTGTGGACCCCACATGGCAGATGGAGTTTCCCAAGAACCCTGGAAGTGGCATTGCCATTTTAAAGGTCTGTCCCATGCAGGGTTCCATTCGGACACACCTCATGCCCAGAAACATAATTTTTTGCAAATGAAAACTCAAGTGTGGCTGAATGCGCCAATCTTTTTCAATCCTGGGGTGCGCAGGAGCTGTACAAACTCCCAGTGAGAGACAGTCCATGGGCCAGGATGCTCCTGGCCTAAATAGAGAGGAGAGACAACGGGTGGGCGGCAAAGTGATTCATCCATGGTCAGAAAGCAGGTCAGCATCAGAACCGGGAACAGAACCCAGGCCGCCGATTGCCTGTCCCACTACGCCCTTCTGCCGCTAACACTGAGGGGACCTGCGTGGCAGGTGGGAGGCACAATTCCCAGAGCGGGGAGACAGACTCGCAATGGCGCATGCTCAGAATAGCAGCCTGGAGAATGTGGTGTTGGTGGGGGCTTGGGGTAGCCGCCGTCCAAGTCTGCCCGGACCCCTGGATCCGAGCCTGGGCAGCTAGAGCCTGAGCCAGTGTCACAACATCCAGGCTGCTATTTTAACCCAGCATCTCGCGCTGAGCGAGCTCAGGTCTGTCACACCTCCCTGCTGCAGTGTCGACATTCCCTTATATACAAGTGGTGGGTTTGGGTGGATGGTACACGGCCCCAGACAAGCAGTCCCAGGACTTGCCAGTCTGTCCAGGGAGAACGTGTATTGTTACGTCACAAAGGAGATACGCCCTCCTTATGTTCTGCTTAAACGTTTACCCAAGCCCTGCTGAGCATGCTCAGAGCACATCTGCAATCGCTTCTAATTGTGTTATTAGCCAATCTGTCTTTTTCAAACTCAGTTCTGGGCAAAATCAAAATAAGCCCATTTAGCTGCCAAGCTGCAAAATCCAGGCCTGTCTGAGTGATCTGTGTGTGGGAACAGAATGTCTAGCAATAATCTAGCTGAACAGATGGCCATCAAAATTCCTCCTCTCGGTTGCAAAAATTCACCTTTTGGCTGAGACGAAACATGGAAAATTGCAGCCCAAAGGATATTGTTTTGGGTTTATGAGTGAAAAATCACCATAATCAAAAATGTTTGACCACTCGAATTAGTCAAAAAATGGGACCATTTTTCATGAGCGCGCGTGTGAATAAATGTCACTTTTTTCCCATCAAAAGGTTTGTCATCTGACAATCTCCCCCCAGCTCTATTTCCACTCTGACATGGGGGGCCCAATTTTCAAACTAGCTCGGTTCCTAGGTCGGGTACGTCTATATCTGAGCGGTGGGGTGGGATTCCCAGTTCGCGTAGACATGTCTGTGCTAGCGCCTCAAAATAGCCGGGTGTCCACAGCAGCATGGATGGCTTCTTGGTTAGCTGCCTCAAGTACAGTCCCACTCAATCCCCTAAGCATGTACTCGGGTGGCTAGCCCACACCACAGTGGACACACTGCTATTTGTAGGCACTAGCTAGAGCAGGTACATCTGTGCAAGCTGGAAATCCCACTTCCCTGCTTAAATGTAGACACAACCTTAGCCAGTTAGATAAGGGCCAAACTCTCCAAAGTGCTCAGCACGCCGGATGCACCCCAGGTGCAGAGCTCTTTTGATAATCTTGCCCATAAACCAATGCTATAAGGTCTGGACATTGCTTCCCCTCCGCTGGATTTCACAGCCACCTCTGGGGTGGAGCACAGCAACACTGTTTTAGGAGAGAAAGCGACGCAACGTCCAATACCAACTGAACATGCAGGCTCGCAGATGGACGGGAATGGCCCAGTTTAGAATTCGGCCACAACACCACGCTTTTGCAGAAACTGTATTTCCTGTTGAAAATTCCTGACCAGCTCTAGGCTTGTCATTGTCTGGTGCCGCTGCTGTGAGGGATTCAATCTGCCATCCCGTTTCCTGGGGAGCCTCCGATTTCCTCACACGGGCAGTATGTTAGGATGCTTACTGCCCAATTATTCCAGCGTGGCCTTATAGGTCGTATGCTGGTCTAGGACACAAAAGAGATGGGTTCTATAGCTGCCATTAGCCTGCTTGAGTCAGTTATTTCACTGCCACCTGCCTCTTTTTCCCCATCTGTAAAATGGGGCTAATGACAGCAACCTGCCTTTTAAAGCACTTTGAGAGCTACTGATGAAAAGCGCTAGATAAGAGCTAGGTATTGTTATTCGTTACCACCTCGACACAAACACTTACAAGTAACCTTCTCTGGAGCCCAGCCATCTGGATGTCAGATAAATCACTGTTTTACCTAAGCAATCCCAGGAAAACCCACCTGGGAAACTCAGCATCAGGGTTCTCCTACCCCCAAACACTGTGTGAAAGAGGGTGGAACGCCTTCTTACAAAGCTAGGCAAGACGGAGCCAGTCTGGCTAACTGGAACATTCCCTTCACAGCCTCACTCTATTGCTTTCCAATGGCCCAGCCTCTTTACCTGCTTGCTCCAACATGCCCTATGAAGGGCACCTCAGGACTATAAAAAGGCTGAAGAGAAGGTGGGTTTTAGAGGCAGGAGAGCTGCTGGGGATTTGGGTGAGAGCTCACTGGGGCTGCTGGGAGAGGATTGGGTGGTGTCTTGGTCGGTGTGTATATAGATTTAGTAGTAAGCTCTGTGATTGGTCTAACCCAGTGGTTCATCACTAAGAGTGGTTTGGGTTTAAAAAGGGAAGGAAATCCATCACTTCTTGGTGGTGCTAGTGGAAGACCTGCATTAAGGAGGTGCCTCAGAAGCAAAGTGACTAAGATGGGAGTACACGATATTAATATCAGCTAAGCCTGTGCTGTCCATTAACAAGCCTGTCTGCTGGACTGCACAGACCAGCCTGAGCTGGGAGCGGGCACTTCTGGAGGCTGGTTGTTCAGGTGGAAGCAGCTTGGGATAGCTAAATCCATGACACACAAACCTGAGTGGAGCAGAACTAGTGCACCAGAACCAGCAATGATCTAAGAAGAGGGGAAGACACCCTCACTTCCTACAATGAAACCTCGGGTGGGATAAAAACCACGTTCTAATTGTTACCCTGACGCTGCCACTTCCAGTAGAACAAACTCGATGTCGTTTCCCCTTAGTCAGATCTTTAAAGGTGAATGGCAAAGAGGACGTTCTCGGTCTTGTCTCCTTTCACATAAGAACATAAGAACAGCCGTAGCGGGTCAGACCAAAGGTCCATCCAGCCCAGTATCCTGGCTACCGACAGTGGCCAATGCCAGGTGCCCCAGAGGGAGTGACCCTAACAGGTGATGATCAAGTGATCACTCTCATAGCAAGTCTTTTCACCCCAAAAGGCTAGGAACAGGTGTAAAACGTATAGCCAACTCCACTGGTTTTTTCCTGCCACCTTCTTTCCCCTCATCTCACCCTGGCGCTACTATAGCACCCAGGTCTGTCTGCAGCTCCTGGCCAGGACATCCAGTGAGGGGGTTACGTTGGACCAGTCACCTGCAGCCAAATTAGGCTATTTCATGTACATCCTGGTGCTTCAGGTTCCATGGCGGGCTTTTCAGGGGCCTCTGTTTCTCTCCACTCTCAACCTGAAGGTACCTCCCGGCTTACGGACTGCCAAATTCTAGCTCTCTCAAGGTAGTGTCAAAGCCCAGTTGACAGCTTACTGGTAGGGCTACTGAATTCTTCATAGACGTAGATGTTTCTCTGCCCAGACTTTCAGGATGTGACTGGTAAGCATTGCCTGCTTTGGTCCATCTTCAGGGTTCTTTTGATCATGCTGGCATTCCTGTTGCACTAGGGTACTTTCCACTGAAAGTATCAGGACTGGTTATACACTCCACACCTGATGGCCTGATCTGAATCTGCTGGTGAGTTTTCACCATGCCTGTTGGAGACAACAGTCACAGCAACTAATAGTGGGTATTCACCCACGAAAGCTCCAAAACATCTGTTAGTCAATAAGGTGCCACAGGACTCTTTGTCGCTTTTTACAGATCCAGACTAACACGGCTACCCCTCTGATACTTAGCAACGAATAGGTTACTGAATCGTGACTCTCCTTTCTCTCTTGGCAGTTGTCTCTGGCTTCCATGTCTTCTAATGGTGAAACAAATTCCACTTCCACAGAGACCAGGCTACAGAAGCAGCAGGTAAGCCAAGTATGTCCTGCTGGGTGGAAAACCAATGCTATGGGTGGAACTGGCCTGACTTCAGTCCCTGAGCTTTGACAGTCATTGCAATAGTGAATGAACAGGGAGGTGGAGTTCCCTTAAATGAGAGATGGAGGTACCAGGGTCTGAGTGGTCTGTTCGTGGCATGCACACAGAAAATGGATAAAAACATAAAGTGCTCTTTGGAAGGTTGCGATGTAGCACTTTCTCAGAACCAGAGAGCAAGCCGGCTGCTCCCTCAGAAACACAACTGGCCCCACTTTACTGTAGGCTGGCTCTATGCGGCCTGATTTATCACACACTTCCTTACAGAGCCCCTTGCCTGCAAGCAAGGAAACCCCTTGCAAATTAAAGTGATAACTTTGTAATGCTAACAGTTTTCAATGCACCACCGAGGACCGAGTTCCTTGCTCTCTTCAGCTCTCCTGAAAACTTGAGCACCCTCTACAACTAATACCCAGTCATGAGGACAGGGGACTGGACTAGATGACCTCTCAAGGTCCCTTCCAGTCCTACCAGTCTATGTCAGAGGGCACTACCAGACATGGGTTGGGCTCTGACTAGTATCTGGAATGCCAAGGAGGGCTGTGAGTTAATACCAGTCTGTGGGGCCAGGGGCACTGTACACCTTCTCGCCTACGTTCGGTAAAGGGTGGAAATAGCTTCCATTTGAGGTCTGCTCCATCCAGATAAACTAACAGACTCCAAAAGCAGCTGGCGGGTTGCTCCACCCCCCAACAGTGCTAAAGGACTTCAGCATGGTGGGTCAGGCTACAGTCCCAGCCGTCCTGAGAAGCTAATGGCTTAGAAAGGCAGATGGTGGGGCTCAGCTCTTTAATCTGTTGGGTATCTTCAGTCAGTGCTCTAATGTAGCTACCCAACTTCCTTCCTCAGGGTCCTGAGTTCGTCATTCCGAGACTTGCCTACTGCCATGGTGGTAGGAGAGCAGTGTTGGGTGTTCAGTAACTATTCAGCCTCCCAAACTCTCACTGTGGTGTAATTGTGGATATAGCCTGCCTTCAGGACGAGGGGTTTCCTTGCCATCCTCGCCAATGCTACAGATTTCAAACTATGCTCCAAAGTCAGGGATATGGATGCAGGGAAATTGGGCCAGAGCCTTATTCACTCACCCAGACTTGTGGTGGTGGTGGGTGACTTAATGGGTGTAGACTTCTATTGCAGGGCAGGAGAAATGTAGGCTATGGCAAAAGGTGAGAGGGGCATTGCCTGTCTGCCTTTGAAACAAAAATCTCCATTCTGGGGAGTGCTTCTCCCTAAAGGTTTGATCCCGCATCATTTGACACATCACAAAACTCCCATGGACTTTAGTGGACTCAGGTGATCTATCCCCTAAATACAAAAGTAGTCCTGAACAGTGCGGGGCAAGCCTTCCAAAGACTGAACAGACTGTGTCATTGGAGGTGTTCCGTGAATCAGAACTATTGACTTGAAATCCGGAGACCTGGATTCTCTAAGGGGTCCATCTTTGCTGACTGGGAGCCAGAAGCAAAGCTTATTGTGATCTGTCACCGGACAGTTCTGTGAAAACAGCTGCATAGCAGTGAACAAAATTCAATCCTGTTGGGCTATATAAAACGGGACAAGATGCTAATCCTAGGAATACACCTGAGGGCTCATTTTCACATTGCAAACTGTGCTCAAATCTGCTTACCCATCTCAAGAGCAATGGAGCAGAAGCAGCCCAAAGGTGGGGGTGTGACGGGTTCGGTCACAGAGATCCCTTTGGGACTGTCACCTGATGTGCAGAAATTACCTCTGAGCCCATTTTCCCTGCCAGCTTGGGACTCCAGAACCCTGCCTTGTTGAGCCAGACACACTAGCCTGATGCAACACAGGGTCTGGGCCACGCTCCCAAAGCTGCTGACTTTAACTAAAAACAGTTCAGCAGGTTACCTGTCTCCAGCACCCAGACATCCAGTTCCCAAGGGGATCCAAACCCCAAATAAATCTGTTTTACTCTGTATAAAGCTTATACAGGGTAAATTCATAAATTGTCCGCCATCTATAACACTGATCGAGAGATATGCACAGATGTTTTCTCCTCCAGGTATTAACTGCTTACTCTGGGTTTATTAATAAACAAAAGTGATTTTATTAAATATAAAAAGTAGGATCTAAGTGGTTTCAAGTAATAACAGACAGAACAAAGTAAGTCACCAAGCAAAATAAAGCAAAAACACGCAAGTCTAAGCCTAATACATTAAGAAACTGATTACAAGTAATATCCTCAGAGATGTTCCAATAAGCTTCTTTCACAGACTAGACTCCTTCCTAGTCTGGGCCCAATCCTTTCCCCCGGTACAGACCTTGTTAGTTCCAGCAGACATCTCAGAGGGTAAGCAGGGGTTTTCTCATGACTGTCCTCCCCCTTTCCTACTCCACCCCTTTTAAAACTTTGGCACAAGGCAGGATTTTTTTTTTGTCTCTCTGGGTCCCCACCCCTCCTTCTAAATGGAAAAGTATCAGATTTAAGATGGATTTTATTATCAGGTGACAAGTTTATATCTTATTCTCCTAACAAAAAATACAGAAATATTACATGCAAACAAATAGGTTGAACACACTTAATAGATTACAAGCTTTCTAATGACACCATACAAGGGATATTTGTGTAAAGCATATTCCAGTTATGTCATAGTCATAAGCTTATTTCCACAAAGCATATGGAGTGCAGCGTCACAGGGGGATAAACTAGGGGATGTCCAGTGAAAGTGAAAGGCGATATTTAAAAACTTGCAAACGTGAGTGTCTGGGCACCTACATAAAAGGCCTGATTCTTTTGGGATGCTGTGCACCCATAACTCTAACTGAAGACAGTTGGACTTGCAAACGCTGAACTACTGAGAAGCCTTATTATTCTGAGTTAGGTATCTGATTTCAGGCATCCAAGTTTTCCTAGCTTTCACTCTATGTATTTTATGGTACCCACATTTATACTCAGCACGTCACCAAGAACACAGATGGCTCAAAAGGAAAAAAGCTTTCTTTTTACACAACACAACTCACCTGTGGAACCCACTGCCACAATATATTATTGAGGATGATATCCTTAAGAGGCTTCAAAAATAGAAATGGAGCTCCTAACTGCCGCAGTTACATGAGACGGCATGCACCAAGAATATAATAAACCCTCCTGTTTCAGGGCATAATCCAAAAGCTGACAGCTGGAGACTAGGAAGAGAATTTCCTATTGGCAGGCAACTCTCTACTTGTCCATGTTGACATTTTTGGAGTATTCTTTTGAAACCACTAATACCAGGCATTGTCATGCAGGATGCTGGCCTAGCGAGATCGGTCTGAGATGGTGTAATCGCGATGTTCCATTCAAACACTACACTGAATGATGAATATTCAATCCTCTTCATTCCCTCAGTGAGTTTGCCATCTTAAAAGTATATGAACAAGAGGTTTGTCAGCAAACTAAACTGAGCTTCGCTCGCAGTCACAGCAGCAAATGAATATGCTTGCAGGGGTTTAGACCAGTGGTTTTCAACGTTTTTTTCTGGCGACCCAGTTGAAGAAAATTATTGATACCCACTACCCAAAGGAGCTGGGGATGAGGGGGTTGGGGTGTGGGAGGGGCTCAGGACTAGGGCAGAGGGTTGGGATGCGGGGGTGAGGGCTGTGGGGTGGGGCTGGGAATGAGGGGTTCAGGGTATGGGAGGGGCTCTGGACTGGGGCAGGGGGTTGGGGTGCAGGGGGGATCAGGGCTCTGGGCTGGGGGTACAGACTCTGGGGTGGGGCTGGGGATGAGGGGTTCGGGGTAATGGAAGGGGCTCTGGGTTTGGCAGGGGGCTCAGGGCTGGGGCAGGGGATTGGGGTGCGGGATTGGAGCACGGGCTTACCTCCGGTGGCTCCCAGTCAGCGATGCAGCAGAGGTGCTAAGGCAGGCTTCCCGTCTGTCCTGACACCATGGACAGCTCTGCACCCCAGAAGCAGCCAGCAGCAAGTCCAGCTCCTAGGCAAAGGTGTCCAAGCAGCTCCAAGTGGCTCTCGCCCGCAGGCACCGCCCCCTCAGCTCCCATTGGCTGGTTCCTGGCTAGTGGGAGTGCAGAGCCAGTGCTTGGGGTAGGGGCAGCACGCGGCGCCCCGTAGCCCCCCCGACCTTGGAGCCGGACCTGCTGCTGGCCATTTCCAGGGTGCAGCGTGGTGTCAGAATAGGTAGGAACTAGCCTGCCTTAGCCGGGCAGCACCGCTGACGGGACTTTTAATGGCCCGGTCGGCAGTGCTGACCAGAGCTGCCGCGACCCTGTGCCCAGTTCTGGGTCGTGACCCACGGTTTGAAAACCCCTGGGCTAGACAAACTGGAGAAGAAGCTGCTAGTCCTTCAACCATCTGACCAGGTAACACACTTGAAGTCTCTTTGGAGGGTTGTGGGCATGTGACTTTGTTTGCCTGGCTTGAGATTAGACCAGTCCGTGGGATCCAGCCTGGGTCAGATGGTGGCACACAGCCTGGATGCTCCACTGGGGGAATTGGAGGAGTTGGTGGATCACTACCTCCCAATGAGAGATGAGGAAGTGGGTGAGAGCCCACCAGATAAGCAGGCGTTCTCTGTACTGCAGGGACGACAAAGCACCAACCCCCCTCATTTGAGCTACATCTGGGCTCCGTGGTTTGGGCATCTGTCTCACTAAAATAAGCAAATGGCTGATTTTAGGGTTAAACTGGGTCCTTCGAGGCGGCTTTCCAGACATGGAAAAGACCTAGTGGCCTTATCCATCCCTCTTTCTGTGATGCTCCCCATCTCGTCGTCAGGCAAGCACCACGCTTGCTCAAACTGGGCCTATGCAATCTGCGTGAGAGCGAGAATACCCATAGAGAGAGCTCTGCTCCTCAGGCTGACTTTGTCCCCTCCCCGAGGACTCAGCCAGCTATCGGTAGTTCCTGCACCGCTTCGTTCCGGTGTCGCCTCCCCTCTGGGAAGCAGGGGTTATAAACAGGGCGGCTCCGCGAATGGGCAGCCTGCGAAGTTGGGATAAAAAAGGGATAACTTTCTCCCTCTTAACCAAGGAAACGGCGCTTCTCCGACACCACTTCACCCCACTCGAGAGAAAACAGGCTGCTGAAAAGCTAAGCCTAAGGGAGATTAATTTTAATGGGAGATTTATTTCACTGATGCCATCTCCTAGGCTGCTTTCAACAAAGAAGCCCTCTGAATAGCTGGTCTGTGAGCGCTAATGCCAAGAGATCATGCTATCCCGTCCTAATATGAGCGTGGGCCTAGAGCTGGCTGGATTGCTTAGTTTTTGGTTTGCTGGCAGGTCAGGTGGGGTGGAAGATGGGGTGGACTCTGTGTGGGGTGAACTGAAATTGAAAAATGTCAGTGAATCAAAAGGCCATTTGGGGCCAAACTAAACACTTCTTTCTGGGTGTTCATAAGGGGCTAGATCCCCCAGGGAGGCTGCCTGCCTGGTTTGTAACCTGTAGCCTGATGGTGAAGACACTCACTTGGGCTGTGGGAGGGCTGGGGTTAATTGCGAGAATGGGGAGACAGAACTGATATGAATGTGGGTAGGCTCTATTACAGAGAGTGCCCAGCCACTGGGCTGTGGGATATTCTGGGGTGGGGCTCTCCAATCTCTCCTCTGTGTATAAATAGTCAGTGGAGGGGGGAGTTGGGTCTCTCCCCTCCCAAGTTCGGGCTGTATCCATCAAGCTATAGTTACTCCCTCGCTTGCTGGCCCAAATGGAATCATGTATACCCAGTGGGAGGTGCTAGACACATCGCTACCATCGAGGTGTACTGACTTCATTTATGCTGCTTTTTTAGCATTAGGAAGTAAAGGGTATGAGTTATTTGTTACTTATCTCCCTCCTGAGCTGCTGCCATCATTGTGACATCTCCCTAGCTCTCCGTGTAGGCCCATCAGAGCATCCCGGAACATCAAGTGTATGCCAAGGTGAGGAACTTGGAGAAGGCCAGGCTGTCCCCAAAGCTTGGAACTGTTTTGACTATTAACTGACTTGCAGCGATCCTCCAGGCTCTCAGGTGGCTAAACAACTTGCTTCCCTTGGCCTCAGTGATGTAGGTATTCCTAACCCAAGAGGATATGCCTTCGCAAAGAACTGAAGGCTCACAGACGGTTGAAGAGGGGAAGTCTGTGCTCTTGGGCGTAGTATTGGTTGCTCTGATTCTTCTGCGGCATGTGTACAATCTCCACTGAACAAAAATCACCAACCCATTGTCTTGATTTTCCCAACAGCAAAGGATTTGGCTCCATTGATCAGTGGAAGAGCATGGACAACTTCCAGGTAGCATAACAGGTTGTCCTGGGGAACAGTTGACTCTCCTCCGCTGGAAGAGGATCATCTTGGCTGGCAGCTTCGGTTAGTTTAGCTTTTCAATGATTGCTATTGCGGGAATGTCTGAGCCCCCGCCATGGAGAAGGACCCCCACTGTGCTCAGTGCTGTATGAACCAATCTGTCCCTGCCCCCTACTTGGCCTGAATTAGGGGCTTCACCTTGGAAGCCAGTAGATACTGTGAATACCCAAAGGGGGTAGGATGACTGTTTGCATGAACAGACGTTCGGTGTGAATATTTCCTGGGCAGAAATAAACTGGGCATGTAGCCAATCACCTTGTTTCAAGGGGAAGCGTTGTAGCCGGGATTCTGCGATG
The DNA here is from genome assembly GCF_002925995.2 of Terrapene triunguis. Taxonomy (NCBI): domain Eukaryota; kingdom Metazoa; phylum Chordata; order Testudines; family Emydidae; genus Terrapene; species Terrapene triunguis. Next base: position 3,989,400 of record NW_020697743.1, on the reverse strand, counting down.
GGGGGTGAGGTAGGGAGGTGGTGTAAAGAGATGGTGGCTGGATATGGAGAGGGGGCTGGTGGGAAGAGTAGACAAGGCTGGGCGAATGCTCCCTTTTTTGGAGGCTGATTGCTGAGACGACCCCTGTGAAAGGGCAGATGAGCCGAACTATCTAGTGCATGCTGGTACTGAACTTGCTCTGATGGGTTCACCACGTGGATAAGTGGCATGTCCCGATGGACCAGGAGTCCGAGGGGAAGATGTGCATCAGGCAGAAAGGAACAATCACAGTAGAAGGACAATGCCAGTGGATGCCTCTGCCTGAAGAGTGAGCCCAGGGCATCTCCTCTGAGATCGTACTCTGGCCTGCTCCTCTGGGGTGTCCCTTTAACCAGAGGAGAGACTCTTGGTGAGGAAACGCTACCTTCTTGAATTCCACCTGGTCGCCATCCAACTCTTCCACCTGACTCTGCTCCAGCCCCAGAGCTCATGCAGTGCCTGGCTTCTATTTCTTTTCATTCAGTTAGGCCCTCTGGGAGGACCTGGGTGGGGAGGAGGGAATGCAGGATGGGGGCAGGCGGGAGCAGGTGGAAATGAAATGGTTAGGATCAAACTTCCTTCAAACCTGCACTGCTATGTCCTGTGCTGGAGAGCTGCCCCTGGGTGGGGAATTCCCCGTAGAACAAAGCACTCCAGTCTGTAGCTACATTTCCAGTAATGGCTGTGGGGCTTGTGCCCCCACCACAGGGCAGCGGGCGGTGGTGGCTGAGGGTTTTGCCTTCCCTCTGTAATGGCAAACCTTCAGGGAACAGTGCTTGGCATGTGCCCCTGCCACTATTCCTGATCACACCCAGACTGCTCCTGCAGTCCGGAAGATGGAGCACAATTTGCCCCTATGTTTTTCCATCCAGCTAGACTTTGAAGCCTTTCGGATGATATTTTTAAATCCCGTAGGGAGCTTTGACCATTCAGTTCCTATTCGTTGTGATGGGAATGGGGCATCCAAATCCCTTAGCCAGCTTTGAAATTGCTCCCCAATTAACGTTTGCTCCAGAAGAGCTTGGTATTCATGTGAAATACGTCTCCCCTCACAACCTTACAGTGCTAACTACCTCCATGGCATTTCCACGGGTCACCATGGAAGTTGCTCATTTGACCTCTAGGTTGCTCTGCTTCAAGGACAGGGAAGACACACGGGCAGGTTACGTTGTTCTAGGCATAGAAAGGAAATTGCTGATGGCCAGGAAAAGTGAAGTGTTGGGCCCCTGTTTCTGCTCTTAGCTGGGTCCTATTTCGACTGTAGGCCAGTGCGGAATAGAGCTTGGGCGAACAGCAGCGTGGGTGGGAAGGGATCACTCCAGGCTAGAACTCAGTCACCTAGATTGTAAAAATAAAGGGCAAAATGCCAAGGCAGTTTAAGCAGCTGCCGCATGCACTAGGGCTGGCTAGCAACAAAGGGTAGGGACACGTGGCCTACCAGCAACCTGACCCCACCGTGACCGAAACTTGCTGGACTCCATATTCTCTCCCTAGCAGTCAGGCCCTGCTCAGCATCATCAGCTAGGGAGTGTCTGCTTTCAGGTAGACTGTCCCCTTGTCCACCTCTGAAAACCAGCTGCAACATGCCCATCTCCGTGGGTGCCTCACCCCATAACACGCCAGGCAAACCCGGCAGCTGGCGAGCTGTAGAACTTGTGCCTTGGCCAGACCCAGGATAGAGCTCATTGGAATTTGGGCGGAGATGAACTATTTTGTAGTGCGGGATATTTAAGTGAGCTGTAGAAAGCAGTGGCCCTGGGTGTAACAGCACAATGGTAATAGTCTCCCGCTTGGCTCAGTGGCAGTCTAGATGGGATGCTCAACAAAGAGAGCGCTTTACCAAGACGTGTTTTCTGTAATGCCTGCTGCATTGCTAAAAAGCCAGCCGTTGCTAAAAAGCCAGGATTATCTGAGCCCGCACTGTAATTTCCAGCCTGCTTACGAAGAGGCTAATTGAGTTATCTCAGATGCTCCAGTGTGTTAGCGGTTGGCAAACAGTGATTTTCTAATAGCAATCCCTGCAGAAGAGAGTTGAGTGCAGCCATAATGTTCAAGGCCAAGACTGCAATGAAGTGGGTGTCCGACGCCCTGGAGAGGAACGAGGCAGTTACATCTCCGCTCCGGAGAAAGAGAAGCAGAGCAAAATACATAAACCGATTGTAGGCTTAGTCATAATTGCAGGTCTAAAGAAGCCCTCCCTTGTTTTGCACTGTTATCAATGCTGAATTACTACAAATATGCACGTAAAGAGGGAGACGGATTAATCTCTCAGCACTAAACAAAGCCTTAATAGCATCCTTTCTTCAGTGCTACTGTCTGCCATTGCTCGGCAGCGCTACTGTAACGCTGCAGTTCAGAACAAGTCAGTGGATGTGGGGCTGCACGGAGTCTGACTTATCTAAATTGGGTGACAAGTCCATAAAGCACGTGCAGTAGCCGGAGGAAGAAGCTGCATTAGGAGGTGAGACCGGCATGAAATCATGCCAGGCGCATTCTCCCAGCCTTTACAAATACAGGAAGGATCCCTTGGAAGTGTTGCATTACTGGCTTTTGAGCTGATCCCCTGAAAAAACACAATTGAAAAGAATGCCTGCTTTTCAAATGCTTGCTCTGAACTAACTGTACTGGCTTTTGGGGGGCTGGGTGGAGGGGGGGGGAGTCCTGGCAGGTCAGAAATCTTTTTTATTTTCCTTATGAGTTCAGTGAGGGCTGAATCCTGCAAGGTTCAGAGGCCTAGCTCCTGGAAGGTATGGAGGTGCCTGACTCCCATTGACATCACTGGGAGTTAAGTGCCTAAATCCCTTTAGGGGCTGGGCCCCTGGTTCCTAGGGTGGTATGTGACTGTGCCCTAGCTATTCAGGCTGAAAGGCACAAATAAAGAGAAACAATGACTGTGCTGTAAGCTCTTTCCCGGAGGAGAACTGGCCATATAATGCCTGGGTAGCGTGATGTCACTGAGTCAGCGCCGTGGGAGGAGCGTGGCCTAGAGAGAGGCAGTATAGTCCAGTGGTTAGGGCACTAGACTTGGCTTTAGGAAACCTGGGTTCCTGACGTGCTGTCTGAGCATGTGCAAGGCCCCGCCCGTCTCTGTGCCTGCTCCCCTCTCACCCTTTGTGTCCCTTGCCTATGTAAAGGTCCACTCTTTAAGGCAGGGACGGTCTGTCTCACTGCATGACGGTACCGCCCCTCGCACAATGGTTAGGGTTGCTAGCTGCCATTAGCCTACAAGTTATTTCCCTGTCAGGAATAAAACACCAGGGATGGGACCTTCCAAGCTTAATCAGATGAAATGGCAATTCGCTATCCAAACCCCCATGGCCCCTGAAAATCTCAGCCCAATGGTTCGACACCTTGTTTTTTATTTGAGCTCTTAAGTAGCTGTAGTATATTAGTGCTATGCATCAGCTGCGTCAAGCAGCAAGGGGAAGAAACCATCTATTCCCGAGTTTTCCTATCTGAGTAGCTAACTGAGATCTGGGTTGTTTATGAATTTGGGCCTCAGACATGATTTGCTACCTGAAATGTCCATTCATTCCGACTGCGGAATAATGGGGCGGGTTTAAAAAGTAGAATGCCAGCTGAGCATCAAAGGGAATGATACAAGACCTAGAAATAAATAAATAAATAAATATAATATCCTAGAGGGTGATAGGCATCATTAACCAGGGAAAGAAAGAAATATGTGCCTTGAATCAATCTCACTGATTTAAAACAAACACACACCAACGAGTTTAAGCCACAGGCAGCAAAGGCTGCGATTTGGCTAAAGGCTGTATAGTGCGTAGTCGCTTGCTCATTACTGGGTTAAAACCCAGCGCACCTTGAAAAATGACATGGCTCTTGAGATCTAGGTGGTGCGTGATGTATGCGACTGGAAAATGTTCTGCCTCAGTTACTGGCGTGTGCTTGGATAACGTTGTGCAGAAGCAGCTGGCTAGCAACCCTGCAAAGATGGCTCACAAGTCAATCCAATAGAGTGGCACAAAATAGCATTGGGAAAAGCCATTGAGTTTTCAAGGGCAAAGGAAGGTGACAAGCAGAATATTGCCGGAGTGTAGTGCCGTCTTTAAGTCACCTCTCCGTTATTGTTCTGCTAAGTAGTGGCCCGATAGGGCTGAGATAACCAATCAAAAATTATGCTTGTAATAGTTTTATTTAAAAAGGAAATTATCTCCCAGTTTTGTAACACACAGAGCTAGTCATGTATGAAGCTTTGCTAAAGTTGCCAGCATGGTATTTTCCTTCCCATCCCATAAGAGATTCCAGTGTTTGTGTGGGGCAGTGGGGGGGAGGGGAAGTGTTAAAAGTCAAGTGCTCCCCCTCCTCCCCTTCCAAGCATTTTGAGGCAGAGAATAAGACCAGGTTTAAATGGCTTGTGTATGAACAGTGTCTGGAGCTAATACACATACGCAGTGAACCTACACCCCATTGACGAGGTGTTACTGCACTGCCTTGGCCGGCTGGCTCAGCTGATTCCGTGAACAGCCCTGCCCCTGTGCCATGCAGCTCACATGCCTCTGTGCTTCCAGCTGGGGCTCAGAACAAGTGGGGTGCCCCCGCTCCCACCCCCAGACACAAATCAATTATTTCCAGACATATGCAGTTGCTTCCCACCTCCCACATACAATCAACCCGTCAAACCCTCTGGGGCTCGCCACCTTCCTGCCCCAGCAGCTCTAACACCCACCTCTGCTCCCTCGTGCCACTGCCTCCTGGCAAGGAACAGGTGCTCTGCTCCCTCGCGCCCCGTCCTTCCCCAGCTCACAGGCTTCCTCGGCTCTCCCTCTCTGCTGTGCCCCTCGCCAGGTCACAGGCTCCCCACACACCCCTTTCCTCCTTGGTCACAGCCCCCTGTCTGCTACCACCTTGCAATCGCAGGCTGGCCAGCACCTCCCTCCACCTCAGTTTTGCCACCTCACCCCATCCCTAGTCCCCAGGTGGAGCAGGCTTATTAAAAACCCTGCAGTGCCCGCTAGGCTGCTGGCTCCGTTGCCCTGCTGGAGAGAAAGAAGAAAAGAGAGGCATCTGTCCCAAGGCCTTTTGTTTGCTTAAAGAAAGAAATAGGTCCCCTGGCTCCAAACCCATGCGAATTCGCTATCACTGGCAGTGTGTCAATGAAAACTGGCAGTTCGGCTAAATGAGCTGCTAAGGTGCAAACAGGAATTAATTCAGAGAAGTCCTATAGCCTTTGTTGTGCAAGCAGTCGGTCTAGATGCTCATTGTGGTCCCAGCTGGCCTTAGGATTTATGATTTACCAGTTACCATTGCGCGCAAAGACTTTGCAGAATCGGGGCTAAGATACAACACTCTGTAGACAGCATCTAAACATCACTTGACTCGAAAGTTCTGTGAACATCAAAATATTTTTGCCAGTGGTCAAAATAATTTTTGTAGGCAGTAAGTTATTTTTTCCCTAGAGCTCTTTAGTCTAAATTGTGCCATTTCTCAAGGAAATGCTTAACAAATGCTGACATCATTAAATTACATAATGGTTGAAACTCAGTTCATGCGGTTAAATGAAGATGTTGGTTTAATTGGCTTTTAAAAAAAATGTATTTGCCTCAGTGATGTATTTCCATTATTAAATCATCTTGTATTTGCAGGAAGATTTTAAAACAATGTATTTTTAGACTGACTCATTTTCAATCAATCATCTTAATGGGACTGCCGGAAAGCAGCAGAATAATCAAGAACAAAAGAAGCCCAGCAGAAATGGAATGTATTTTATGGGACTCGTAGTAGTCTACACAATGTATGACTTCTCCATTGGACTTACCGGTAGAGCTGGCTGGGAAATGGGTATGTATTTTTCCAAGAAAGGAAGGAAGAAAGAAAAAGAAAATGCCTGCTGTGAAATGTTTCACTGACATCTTCGGCTTTGTTTTTTTCTAAATGGAAAAAAGGGAAAAAGGCTAAAGAAACGTCAATTTTCATTTCCGAAAGGGGCAATTTTTTGAGGGGGAAAAAATCATTTCTCCTAGCGGTACTGGAATGCTTGTCCTCACGAAAGATGGACCTGACCTGCACAGGGCTAAGCCTACAGCCTGTAACCCAGCTGTGAACAAACCCCAAATTTGGGGCAGTCAGAACTGAGCCCATTTACTGTGCTTTGATACAGAACCCTGCAGAGACAGCTTTGAATTTCTGGGGTCAGACGGTCCCGGCTTCATTAACATCTCAGCTGTAGCCTGACCAGCCCCCACCCGCTCACTGGTCCGACCTATATTCCACAGAGACGCTTTCTTCCCTCGCCTAGTGGTTTAAATTCACTCACAACACCACAACATAAGGGAACTAGGGTCTGGGGGCCTGATCAAAAGCCTTTTGATGTTATTGGGAGTCTGAGAACAATGGAGCGATTCCCTTTGACTTCAGTGGGCTTTGGATGACTTAGCCAGATTTTCAGAAGCGCTCAGCAACCAATGTTTGCTCTACCTGCTGTGATCTTCTGAATATTTGGCTCCAATTGTGCAGGCTGAGCGCTTCTGAAAATTGTGAGCGTACTGCTTAGGTAGAGTGCCGGCCCATTGCAAGATGCACGAAACTTTGGGGCTGCCGATCGCCCCCTTTTGGCTGTGGATCCCTGTCGATTTTTCACTTGTTTTATGCATGGCCGTGCCACAATCCCGGCTTCCTCGCAGAAACCGTCTCCCTGCAATGCACATGGAGCTGAGTGGAAGAATGAAGCAGAACTCGAGACGTAGACTTTCTGGGGGGATTTTAGGTGGCTTGTGAGGTTTGGCAAACCAGGTAACTGATTTCTTCTTAGACTGGAGGGTGACTCAACCGTGCCTTGCTAGCAACCAGCTGACGGGGCAGGCTGGGCAGCAGCAGACTCAAACCCCAGTGAGCATGCTCCTTTAGGAGCTACACCTCTCTACCTCTTCCTGCCTGAGCTACATTCTGTCTGTTATCACATGAATCTCTTGTCTGCTGGCTCCTACATCCACACGTGAAATACTTTTGTTACAGGCGCTGTGAGAAGGACTCTCCATCGCGGCTCTTCTGGGAATGTTCCGCTCAGGTTTCATGTTGTTTCATTTCAGGGCAGAGAAGCCGTCTGTCTGAAAGACAGGGCTGCGGTTTCGACAGAGGCCTGAAGGGTTTGCAGGCCAAGTGAATGGGAATGGAACATCCAGATCTCCTGAGTTGCTTTGAAAAAAGTCAGCCTAGAGGTATGACTTCAGATAGGCTTTGCCGCCTCTGTAGTTACTGACACTAATAACAAGATGAGTGCACTTCTCCCTGGGATCCGGCTCCCTTCATGCAGGGGGGCAGGACCGTTGGGTTTTTGCAGGATGAGAGAGAAGCCCCTCTGCAGCTGAAGCACATGTATTAGAAGACAGGCCCAGATTTCCATCCCATTAAAATGGAAGAGATGGGGCTTAATGGGCCACATCCTCAGCTGGTCTAAACAGGCTTAGCTTTACTGACTTCAATACCAGGCAAGGATCTGGCCCTGTGTTCAGTACTTCTGCAGAATTTAGAGCCTTATGTTGCCAGCGACCAGACTTCTTACATCACCAGGCAAATCTATGGCACCGTAAATAGTCACGGTAATAAATAGTTTTGTGCTGTGTTTGGACAGCGTCTAGCCGCATGGGGCCCAGGTCCCACTAACACAAAGAATGATAAATAGGCATGCCTGTCAAGCGGTGTGTATGAATCTAAAAGATACTAGCATCACCCCACTGAATGCAAATGGAGCGAAGTGGCTTTATACCCGCTGAGACGCTGTCCTGGTGCCACCTTTGTAAAAAAGGTTTGTTATTACTGCACAAACGCTGATGAAGCGAAGCAGCAAGAGACATTGCTAGGAAGATGCACTGACTGAGCCAGCATCTTTGTTTCTATTTTGAATACAGTTTTCCATTCCCCAGCACACTAACCTAGCTCATCAGGCAGGTGGGTAGCTCAGGGCCGTTGAACACACATGCTTTTTCCCAGGTACAGAAACACCCCTGGCACACACTTCTGTGCTCACCACTGTGGACGGCTGCAGTATTTCATGGCCCTCACCATTCACGTTCGAACTGGTTTCCACTCGAAACCATCCATCGGCTCATGTTCACTGCAAGCGGGGCCCAGATTGATGGGCAGTTCCTGAGCCCTGGCAAATGTGAGTGGAGGTTTGAGATTGTCATGACCCCAGCAACAGCTCCCCCAGTGCACACCTTACCAAATCAGATGGCGGCACTTGAAAGAATTATAGAGTCTAAGGCCAGATGGGACCATCTCGTCTGACCTGAGGAACAATTCACCTGTAGAACGCGTTGCCATGGAATGTTGTGAAGGTCGAAAGTGTAACAAGGTTCCAAAAAAAACTAGATACGTTCATGGAGGACAGATCCATCAATAGCTGTTAGCCAAGATAGTCAGGGCTAGAACCCCATGCTAGGAGCAACGCTAAGCCTCTGACTGCCAGTACCCAGGAGTGGAGGACAGAGTGGAGCTCTGGTACTGGACTCTGTTGGAGACAGGCTACTAGGCTAGACATACCATTGGTCTGACCCTGTAGCGCAGTGCTTATGACCTGCTGTATATTACAGGCCACCAAACGCCACCCAGCCAAGCCCTACAACCAGCATTAGACCAAAGTATTACAGCCCCCCAGAGACTAAACTGTTGTGTGCCACCGGCAGAGAACAGGAGGGACCGAGGTGCACCAATGCTCGAGGCTCCTGCCATGGCAGGGAATTGATTTGGTGAGATATGGCCAGATGAGCCAACCGAGTGATCTGTGTCCCATGCTGCAGAGGAAGGTGCAACAACCCCAAGGTCCCTGTGTGTTTGATCTGCATGTGGGAGTTCTAGTTCTTTGTTTCATTAAAAAAAAAAACCACACAGTGTGTCGGCCCCGAATGTTAAGTGCCTAATCTCTGAGTAAAGCTTGAATTTTCAGAGGAGTTGCAAGAAAATCAGTTAATTAGTTTCTGAGGTCTACTCAATTAAAAGCTGGCACCAAACGAGTTCACATTCTGAGTGGGGTTTTTTGGGCTGCTTTTGCTTAAAAACGACAGAATGTGCAATAATTGTACCTGGCGGGAGTTAGATGGAGTCTCTAGAGTTACATAATTATTTTGTTAATTAACAAAAAGAAGAAAAGTCGGGTTTTACATCATAACTGTTAGTTTACATCATGTATGCAGTGTAGTTGCAGCTGTATCAAGCCCAGGATATTAGAGAGACAAGGTGGGTGAGATAATATCTTTTATTGGCCCAACTTCTGGTCATGGTTAGTCAAGGGAGTCATGTCTCGCCATGGAAGTCCATGGTTAATGATGACCAGCATCTTCCATGGTTCATCAAAGCCCAGGAGCTCTGTGAAACTGGCTGAATAGTATCATACATGAAAATTAGGATCTTAGCATCTCTTGCCATGATGAAGTCCAGGATTGGTTTGAAACTGTTGAACAGGTTCAGAACTTGTGTTGTGTGCTCTACTGTACTCCTGAGTCATGACATGATGACCAGGATCCTCTAGTCCAGTTGTTCTCAACCTTTTGGGGCTCAGGACCCATGATTTATTTATTTGGCATATGCAATCCGGTCAAGCCAAGCCATAGTGTTCTTATCAACAATGTTCAAGGCACAAAGACCTCCAGTCATTTTGCAGTCCTCAACAGTGCATGTCATGGTTTGTGGCTGCCCACATTGACATAGTGGACTGTCTCTAAAATGCCACTGAAATTCTGCTGCAGCACAAATTCCACATCTAGTACAAAACTGGTGAAGACGGCTCCATTGCCTTCATGGGAAATCAAACTTGGGTTGACATTGAGTTGGGTCCGAGATGAGATAATTATTTATCACTTTCTCTGCGGACCATAAAGCTCACCACACGTCTTCTACCATAAATCCCTTGCCTGTTAAACTTATCCACAACGGGCACCATGTGGGCAGATGACCATGTGGTGGATCAAATAAGTCTTTAGTTATCGGTAGAAGTGGCATATCACGCAATTTCGTCATGAACTTTCCTGTGTTTTCCTCTCTGTGAACACTGGGTAGAGCAATATTGCAGAGAACCACTAACCATGGTATCGGATTACATTTTAGTGTGCCTGAAATAGTACGCATTATGGAATTAAGTTGTACATCGATCATCCTTGTGTGAGACGAGCGAGCGCACACCGAAGCACAGTACTCCATCACTGAGTAACAGAGTGCCATGGCTGAAGTGCATAATGTTTGGGCGTTGGCACCCCACGTCATTCTGGCCGGTTTTCCGAATAGGTTGCTGTGCATTTTGACCTTAGTTGTTGTCTTTGTAAGATGGTCACAATAGGTGAACGTTCCATCCAACGTGACACCTAGGTAGACCCGGTGTGAATCAAGCTTTATTTGCTGAACATTGAGAACTATATTCAGCTCTCTACCCACTCCTGCATGATGTAAGTGGAAGATGCTTGACACGGTCTTACTTCCCTTGGTATCAGGCACCATTGATGACAATAATCGGCCATAGCCGCCATATCTGCATTCAGAACATTCTCAAGTATATCAAAGGAGTGTGACTGGGTGCCGAGGCATATGCTGTCTGCATAAACTAACTTGTGAGACCTGTATATGGTAGGTCAGTTGAATAAAGCTGGAGATACTGATACTTGTGGGAGGTCATTCTACTGGTGCCTTCAAGCACATTTTCTATCACCAATGTGCACATGGAAAAGGCAGTTTCTCAAAAACGGAGCCACGGCACATACAAACGTACTTGGCATAGGACCCATTTGTAAATGTTTATGACCTGTCGTGACCCAGTAAATAGTCTGGGGGTGGAGGCCCTGGGATGGTTTTGGTCGGCTCCTGCCTCCTGGGTGGGGTTGGGTCTTGCCCAGGACTCACCGCATTGTGGCAGCTCCTGCAGCTCCTGTGCTGTGGGGCTGGCTGGTCTTGGCTCTCTGCTCCAAGCGTTGCAACCTCTGGACCAAATTTGTGAGAGTGGAGTTATGACCTGGCTCATGGGGTTGCAGTGCCGCTCACTCAAATCTAGGCTATCCAGACTCCAGTCATCATGTCAGATGGGCCAAATCTGAGTGGTGCTGGTACCCCTGAGGCTGCAATGCCTGGAGCAGGGAGGCGAGCCCAGCCAGCCCTGAGGGACAGGAGCTGCCACACTGAAACATTCTGACGACCCAATTTTGGGTCCCCACCCACTGGTCACTGCTGGCTTGTGGAGCTCCATGGAGCTGGTCAGGAGAGAATAGCATCTTTGACAAAGCTATAGATACAGTGTGGAAGGTCTTCTTCTTTGGGAAGGTGCCCCACAGCCCAGATGCTCCTTGTCCTCATTAAAGCAACAGCTACCAATCCTGTTCTTGGTTGAACTAGCCGGCCAGTGCAGGGGTCAAGCTACTGCGCTGGCTCGGCATTTTCACAGAGATCCTGGTTCTCCATGAACGTTGCCAGTGCTGGATTGCGGATCCTTTCTTAATCTATACTAGGAGATTAGTACCCAAACTGCGTGGGAGAGTTACATTGTGTGTGAGTCAAGGCTGCTCTGTATATAGTAAGGAGGTGATTTTACCTCTGTCTACAGCACTGGTGAAACCAATGCTGGATTCCTGTGCCCAGTTTTTAAAAAGGCTGCTGACAAAGTGGAGAGGGCAGAGGGACATGACACAAAAATGATCCGAGAGCTGGCGAAAATGCCAGACAGAGCTCCACCTTTTTAGTTTATCAAAAAGAAGAGTGAGGCGTGACTTGATAAGAACCGTCCCAGGCAGAAAATGCTCTTTAAACTGGTGGAGACCCAGTGGCTGAAAGTTAAAGCCAGACAAACTGAAATCAGAAATTAGGCACTTTTTCTTTATCAGTGAGGGTGACTAACCAGAGGAACCAACTACCAGGACTGGCCTTAGGGAAAATGATGCCCTGGATGACCCTGTATTTTGGTGCCTCTGGCCCCCATGGCTCCCCCATTGCCCCTGGCCCCTGTGGGCTCCTCAACCCTTGCACCCCCTCCTACACCCCAATCCTGCCCCCCCACACCCCTAATCCCCGCACCCCCCTTCACCCCGACCCCGTCCCCTCTTGCACCCCCTAACCCCTACACTGTGCCCCCTGCAACCCCAACCTCTGCCCCTCCCACCTGCACCCCAACTCCTGCACTGTGCCCCCTTCATCCCTAACCCCTGCGCCTCCCTCCTGTGCCACCGTGGGGAAACTGACCTGGATGCACGGACCACCTCCTCGCTCCTCCCCTTCCAAAGCTGCTCCTCCACCCCGTTTCCCCCCCCCGAGGGGGCACTGAGTGGGGGGGAGGGGAGCAAGGAGCGACATCAGGGCTCGTGCATCCCAGTCACTCCCCCCACCCCCCAGCTGCATAAGGGGAGGGCAGAGAGCAGCAGTTCCTGATGCTTCACAGCCCAGCCCGGGTGGGGAAAGTGACCTGGAAGCAGGGGGTGCTGGGGGTTGCTCCTTGCTCCCCGCCCCCGACGGCCCCCTAGGGGGCCCGGAGGAACATTGGGAGGGGGGACAAGCAGTGTCTGTGCATCACCGCGCCCCTCCCGCCATGTTCCTCCGCCAGAAGGAAGCAGGGAGAAATCTGGGTGCTCCCCCACTGACTTCACACTGGCAGCGTGCACCTCTGCGCTGCCACACGGCACCCTCTGACCATAGTGCCCCGGGCACTTGCCTGGGTTGGGCCCCCCCCCCCCCACCAATGCTGGTCCTGCAAACTCCCCAGGGAAGTGGTGGATTCTCCATCCCTTGATGTCTGCATAGCAAGACTGGCTGCAAGAGATGCTTCGGTCAGACACAAATTATTAGGCTCAGTACAGGAGCAACTGGATGAAATTCTATGGCATGTGCTATACAGGAAACCAGACTAAATGACCTAACAGTCCCTTCTATCAACAACGTTCCTAACCCAACCCCACAAATGCAGGGAAATGAAAAGTTAGGGCATCTAGCATGGTATTCCGTAGCCTGCGCCACCCAGAGATGTACACATCACCCCAAGAGTCAACACCCCCTCACCTTAGCTCTGCCCCAGTATCTTCCAGCCTTCCCTTCCCCAGCTACCAGCGAGTGCACTGTTTCAGAATGGCGCTGGGCAGGAGACAAGGCTGGGGGCAGTCTGGCCATTTATGGTAGCGAGGAGTGGGGGGCTAGGGGACGCTGGAAGGCTGGCAGTCCTAAAGGGGCAGAGTTAAGGTGGTGGTGTGCTGACTGGGTTGGCCAGTGGTGAAGTCTCTGGGTGAAGGAGGGAAAAGTCTGGCATATTAGGGCTGGTCTACACTGCGGGGGGGGGATCGATCTAAGATACGCAACTTCAGCTACGCGAATAGCGTAGCTGAAGTCGAAGTATCTAAGATCGAATTACCTGGGGTCCACACGGCGCAGGATCAACGGCTGCGGCTCCCCCATCGATTGCGCTACCGCCGCTCGCTCTGGTGGAGTTCCGGAGTCGACGGTGAGTGCGTTCAGGGATCGATATATCGTGTCTTAACGAGACGCGATATATCGATCCCGGATAAATCGATTGCTACCCGCCGATACGGCGGGTAGTGAAGACGTACCCTTTGATGCCTTAACTTGTCCGGGTTTGCGTTAGGTGTATTAAGATGCGGGGAACCCTTAACTCACATAACCATTCTATTTTTGTGCCCACCTGAACGGTTAATTAGGCTGGATGGTTCCAAGGGCCCCAGGCTGCCATTGGAACTCAAAAGGGATGGAAAGCAAAGACGCCACAGCACTCTTTCAGCCGGGGATTGCCCTTACTTAAGGAAGTCCCCAGGTGTCATAAAGTGGGCTTCACGCCACCCATTCCTGGCTACGAAGGCTTGTTGGGCATGTGGGTGCCAGGCAGAGACGGCATGCTGAGCTCTGTCAGTCCTGGACCAGCAGCATGGCCCTGAGGGGGTGGCGCAAGCTGGCACAAGTCTGTGCCTCAAGGACTGTGGGGCGGGACTGAAAGCTGGCCCCACCCCCTTGGGTGGGCGGGGCAGAAATCAGGTGACTCCAAGGCACATGAACCGTTTACCTGCAAAATTAACCCAAAACCTCAAAGTAGTGACAGGTTCGGTTCAAATTTTGCATCCTTTCTAACTTTAAACTGTATCGAAACCTGCATGAGCCTCTCCACCAGCCACCGAGCAGGAAGGCAGCTCTTTTAAATATCACGGGCATCGGCACACCATCATGATGTGAGCAGCTGTGTCCGCACCAAGGAAAAGCATTATCGCAGCGGCTTGAGGGGGCCAGGAAGCAGCGCGCCTTCGGGGTGGCATGCCCCCGGCACACAGCTGAAGCACGAATGAGCCAGGGCCCTGAGCTGCGGCAGCGAGGTTTGGAGAAGCATCTGGGAGGAAGGAGGGGGCAGACAGGGTGGGAGATGGAGGAGGGAGCAGATCCGCCGCCTAGGAGCAGAGAGATGCCTGGAATCCGAGCGAGGGCAATGGGGAAAGGAGAGGAAGCGAGAAAGGGAGTGGACTGGCTGTGTGTGAGGATGGGGTCTGTTGGGGGCAGGTGGATGGTGCTGCAGGGGGGAGGGAGGCAGGGCTGGTGTAGTCCTGGTCCTGGTTGTGGGTGCAGGTGGGTGAAGATGGTGGTGGCAGGGGGGATGCAGAGGGAACACGTTTTTATCTTTCTGACCATCTGTCCGGTGGTTATAACATGGGTCCGGGAACCACTTGTCCTCATCTGTCAGAGGGCTTTCTGTGTCCAATAGGAGCTATTCAGAGCCTGTAGACGCATACGAGTGCTCAGGGGTATTAGGTTCACCCCCCAGTTAGTCTATGTTGCTACCCTCTCAGCGAACACAAGTGCAGCGTGGGGCGCCTCCGAGACTCTGACTGTGAGATATGAGAAAGCTGTGATTACTGCAGTGCACGACAGGCCTGAGGGATCAGACAAGGAGAGCCCAATGGCAGGTACACCTATCATACTTATACGTCCCCCTTAACCATAGTATCCGAGCACTGCACAATCATTCATGCATGGAAGAATATTTAAATAAGTTAGATGTATCCAGGTCGACGGGACCTGATGAATTTCATCTTAAGGGGCTAGCGGAACCAATGTCGCAGCTGTTAGCAATTATCTTGGAGAGCTCATGGAGGAGGTGTGTGGTCCCAGAAGACCGGAGAAGGGCAAACACAGTATCGACCTTTAAAAAGGGGAACTAAGAGGACTGAGGGAATTATAGGCCAGACAGCCTAACTTCAATACCTGGAAAGACACTGAAACAAATAATTAAACCATCAATTTGTGAGCTATAAGGAATAGTCAGCATGGATTCATCACACACAAACCATCCCAAACCAACCTAATTTCTGTCTTTGACAGGGTTTCTGGTCTCATGGATGGGGCGAAGCTGTAGACATGATGTATCTGGATTTTTAGTAAGGCTTTTGACACAGTCCCACATGGCATTCTCATAAGCAAGCTAGGGAAATGTGGTCTAGATAAAATTACTATAAGGTGCATGCAAAAGTGATTGAAAGACTGTACTCAAAGAGTAGTTATCAATGGTTTGCTGTCAAACGGACAGGGATATATCTCGCGGGGTGTCACAGGGGTGTGTCCTGGCTCTGGTACTATTCAATATTTTCAGTAATGACTTGGATAATGGAGCGGAGAGAACGCTTGTAACATGTGTGGATGATGCCACTCTGGGAGGGGTTGCGAGCACTTTGGAGGACAGATTGAGAATTCAAAATGACCTTGACAAATTGGAGCATTGGTCTGAAACCAACAAGATGAAATTCAATAAAGACAAGGGCAAAGTACTCCAGGTATGAAGGAAAACTCAAATGCGCAACTACAAAGTGGAGAATAACTAGCTAGGCAGCAGTACTGCTAAGAAGGATCTGGGGGAATCACATATTAAATGTGAGTCAACAATGCGATGCGATTGCAAAAAAGGCTAATGTAATTATGGGGGTGTATTAACAGGAGTGTTGTATGTAAGACACAGGAGGTGATTGTCCTGCTCTACTTGGCACTAGTGAGGCCTCCGCTGGAGTTCTTCTCCTGTTCTGGGCACCGCACTTTAAGAAAAATGTGGACAAATTGGAGAGAGTTCAGAGGAAAGCAACAAAAATGATTTGGGAAAACCTGACCTATGAGGAAAGGTTAATAAAACTAGGCATATTTAGTCCTGAGAAAAGAGGACCTGATAACAGTCTTCAAATCTGTCAAAGTCTGTTATAAAAAGGATGGTGATCGGTTATTTTCCATGTCTACTGAAGGAAGGACAAGAAGTAATGGGCTTAATCTAAAGCAAGGGAAATTTAGGTTAGATGTTAGGAAAAACTCTCAGGGTATATCATAGAATATCAGGGTTGGAAGGGACCCCAGGAGGTCATCTAGTCCAACCCCCTGCTCAAAGCAGGACCAATCCCCAGACAGATTTTTGCCCCAGATGCCTAAGTGGCCCCCTCAAGGATTGAACTCACTACCCTGGGTTTAGCAGGTTAATGCTCAAACCACTGAGCTATCCCTCCCCCCAGAGTAGATAAACTCTGGAACAGGCTTCCAAGGGAGGTCGTGGAATACCCCTCATCAGGGGGTTCTAAGAACAGACTGAAGAAACACCTGTCAGAGATGGTCAAGAGAGACTTCGTCCTTCCTCAGCAGAGTTTCTCAAATGACCAGTCCGTGGACCAGTGCCAGTCCGGGGCAGCCAGGCCCCTGAGATTTCCCTGACACAGAATACTGAGATTTAAAATATAAAGGTGTTTTTTGGACTTGCATTTTGCATCACTATATTCATTCAATTATTTCGGAACCTTACAAATTAATAACTAAATAAAGGGACTGGGTTGCCATGGTGCTGATATGCAGAGCACGTTCGTGTGCTTTTGTTGGAAGGAAGTAGTTAACAGAAAGCGCCAAGCGAAATTTTACTTAGCTAAACCAGACAATGTCATTGTCAAAACAGTTACCTCTGGATCGATTTTTTGGGACTAACAAAGGTTCAGACAAACATAACAGAGATGGGAGTGACTCGGAACATGATAAGGAAGAAGGGTTAGAAGAGAAAAGGAAACATTAGGCCTTCAATCAAATATACGATTCATCTTACATTAAGTATCGGTTTGTTGTAAATGGGGTGTAGAATGCTCAAAAACCTCTCTGTGTTGTGTGTGGCCCGCCTCTGAGCAATGATGCTATTGAAACCATCAAAAATGATTCCACACCTTCAAACCAAACATCCGAATTTAAAAGAAAAGTCAGTGGAATTCTTCCAAAGGAAGCGAGATGAAGAGAATGGGCAAATGAAGGTACATTAAAAGTATCCGATTTCCTGTCCCTATGCAGGGCTAAATGCAAATCGCCATTTGCATCTGGTGAAGAACTAATCATGCCTTCAGTAATAGATGCCTGTTGCGAAGTCTTGGGTGATGCGGCTGCCAAAAAAGTGAGCTGCATTCCACTGTCAAATGGTACATCAACATCCGGAATTGGTATTCTTCTCCGACCATTTTCGTTTGATTCTCAGACCAAATTACAACCACCTAGGTGAGAGGTTTCTAAAGCCACGCATCAGTTGAAGCCTGCCATTTATTTCTCCTTGTAAAAAGTCCCCACTAAAATTAACCTTTAGATAAAGCACTCTCTAAGTATAGTCAGATGCAAGAAATTGCAGCTCCTGCCTTCCCACCACTAACTTTGCCCATAACTCACCATCAGAGCATTTCACAGGAAAAGTTCTGCAAGCGGGTGGTCTCTGAAGGCATGTGTCAGACTCATTAAGGAGCAAAACAAACGATGCCCATTAGCTGACCAGACTAAACTCCATCAGCTATTCCTGGTGAAACCTGGGCTGTACACAATAACACTCCATCTTTGGGAGCGCCGCAGAGCGCAAGCGGAGCAGAACAGGGACCACTCAGGATTTCCGCATCCTTGATGTTTGAAAGCAGCTTATAGTCCCCAAAACTTTGAGTCCAGGCTCCTGGCTACAGTGACTCACGCTGAAAGCAGAGCTGTGTCAGACATGAAATGGCTTTTATAAACGAAACCAACCCACGCCCTGAAGGTAGAGTCCTTCATCCGTGGCATGCCCAAACACCCACGGGAGTCAATGGTTTGATTCTGCCCTTTGTGTGGTCATTTACGGCTCTTGCAGAGCAGCAGCATTTCATACTCACTTTGCTCGGATGGAGATGACGCTCCAGTGTACAAGACACTGGGGGATCAGGTCCCTTGACTCCAGTAGGAATTTGGGATGTGCAAGAGATCCAAGTTTGGGCCCTTAGACATCTAGAAATCAAAGACCTCTGAGGAGTTCTAGTCTGTCTCTCTGCCAGCCCAGGGTCACTCCAGACTGTAAACTCATTGGGCCAGGACCATGTTATGTGTTTGTCCAGTTCTGAGCACAATGGAGTCCTGTGTTATGAGTGGGCCTACCAGCCACTAAACTAGTAACAATAAGAATAGAGAATATTTACTAATGTTTTGTTAAGTCTGGTTTTGACATGAAGAGAGGAGGATTGGTCTTGTGATCAAGACACTGGCCTGGAACCTCAAAGTTTGTTCCCCAGCTTTGCCTGGGGGTCTCTTGTGACCTTGGGAATGTCATACAGGCCAAAACAATCAAAGCGAGATGCCTCAAGTGATGCTCCTCAACGAGGCCCGTAAATGTGCAGTCTCATATTTGAAAGTGCTGCACTCCGAGCAGCTCCTATGAACTCCACTGAGAGGCGCCGGAGGCTCGGCCCTCTGGAAAAGCAAGTGTGAGTCAGTGCAGTGCAAACACGACACCAGAGTGATGCCACCAGCTGATATGTCATTGCTAGTCGGCTACCGTCATGAGCATTTTTGAATTCAGTAGAGGCCTGGTAATTAGGGCCCTCTGCTGGGCAGTGGCCGCTTGGGTTCAAGTCCCTGCTCCACTGAATGTTTAATTATCTAGACAACGTGGAAGAGACCCTCCCCATCCTCTCCCACAATAGCCCATATCCGGGTGGCTCAAGCTTTCAAGGGGTAGACCTGGGTTTAAGTCCAGGCACTGATGCTGCAGAGTAAGGACTTGTGACTGGAGGGAGGGGCACCTCCGCCTCCCTGTTTGGTGAAGGGCGCCTTCATTTCCAAATGTCCTTTGCTTCTATTTAATAAAGGTGAAACAATGCCGGGAAAGAAAACACCTTTCATTTCAGGTTCAACCCAAAATGACATTTTTCTGACTTTTCCATTTGCCAAAAATTTTGAACTTTTTTTAAGTTGACCCTAAATGATTTTTTTATTTTCCAGAACAGCCAGCGAACGAGAAAACCAGTCACCCACACAGCTGTACTCTACGGCGAAATAAAAAAGCTTCCCTCAAATGCAGGAGAGGGCTCCGATGGCACAGTAGCTCCCAGAGGGAGTTCAGTTGCTTTTGTTAAGTTTCCCCAGCTATTATAAACCCAATACATTAAATCCCAGCAATCGCTTTGATGCGCCCGTCCCGGTAGGGTCAGCCTGGTGTAACTTCTTATCATCATCCCTTTCATGTCACTGACTGCCAGAAAATGAGATACAGATTGTTGTGACAAGTTCAGTCCTTCCCCCTTATCCTGTAGGATGCCTATGATTTATGGCTGTTTAATTCAGAGGACCTTCACCCATTATTATCACAACTAGATAGCAGGATTGAATTGCACATCAAACGCTTCCAAGCCGCTTTACTCATAATGGCCCGTGCATTCTCCCCTAAATAAAGACAGGCAGACTTCCCATTCTAGTGGTTTGACCTCTTTGGTCGGTTGGAAAACCGCAAAGGGTAAATTCACATGCTGACACCTACAGCCTTTTAACTTGACCCAATTTGAATATGATGCTATTTACGTTGGACCTGATTTACTTCTCACAGCTGTACAGATATCAGTGGAGGGTTGTGGTTTGTTTGTTTTTGTTTTTTTGTTTTTGTTCACACTGGTGTCAGTGAAAGGAGAAATCAGACTCATTTTCTTTTCTTGAAATGATCCAAAGTTGCATAGGGTTAGCTCCTCAGCTGATGTAAAACAGCACTCATCTACTGACTTCAGTGGAAAATGACCCTCTGGGTTAGTGGAATTCTTGGCATGGTCCTCAGTGCTTCATTTTACATAGTGTAGCTTATACATGCCTTAATGTATTGATCCTAGGAAAATCCATCCCGTGGAATCCATGCAACTCTGCCAATTTACATCAGCTGAGCATCTGGCCCATGTAGTGCCTGTATGTGCCTGATGGAGATCCCTAGTCATTTCTTATTCCTTTGGCCCTGATTCAGCAAAGCATTTAAACTCATGCTTTACTTTAAGCACATGCTTCAATCCCATTAGCTTCAGTGCAGCATAAGCATGTACTTAACGTTAAGCACGTGTTTAATGGGGGCCTTTGTCATTAGAGCCGAGATTTCATCTTCATGGAAAAAGTCAGGGATGAGTTCCACAGCACGCTCCTCGAATCGCAGCCTTTGGGCTAAATGGACATTTCAGAGTCACAGGTTTAGCCAAGGAAGAGGTGGCTGGGAAATCCAGGAATATTGAAGTCCCATCAGTGTTACAGATTCCAGTCAATGCAGAGCCATGGCTGCAGCAGGAGTGGAGGGTTGTTTTCCATGCTCTAGCCTTGCTGTCTTCTCCAGGGTCCTAAAGCTGTGGTTGTTCCACAGCCTGAGCAGAAGATGAGCTGCTCAGAACCTCACAAGATCTGGCTACATATTCCCTGGTTTGGTTGCTGAGACCCTCCCAGGAGTAAAGCTGGCTGGAAAATAGATTTTCTATCCAGCAACAAATTTGAGAGTTCGGGGGGGGAAATGTCCCAGACTGGGACAAAAAACACATTTTTTATTTTTTATTTTTTTGGTTAAATGAAATTCCCCAGCAACTTTTGTTTGGGTCTAATGAAAATGTTTCATGTTGATAAATGTGAAACATTTTGTTTAATTTTTACTGCTTTTTTGTTTTTATGTAAAATAAAGTACATTTCTAAACAAAAAAGTCATTTGGAAATGAAAACTTAAAGCTTTTTCCATTCTGAAAATGTCAAAATGGAACACTTCAACATTTACTAAATGTATTTTAAACAAAACCTGGATGGAACTGATTGGATGTGTCATGAAAAGGGTTTTGTCAAAATAGCATTTTCTGATACAAACTTGTTTTGATGATTTTTTTCCAACCAGTGCTGCCCAAAAAACCCAAGAGAGGAAGATCTGCCCAGACCCAGGACAGACAGAGGTGGACAGGTTGGGCTGGTGGGTCCCTGGCAGGCCAACTAGGGAAACTAGGGAGGGGCCCAGAATTTGCTGCAGGAGGATCTGCTATCTGTTGGCATGGGGCGAAAGGGAGTCAGTCGGGGGGAGCTCTTTCCAGATTGGCAGACTTTCTCATCCCAGCTAGGCACCAAGGTCTATGCTGGAACCCAGAGCTGTACACACAATCCATTTTTTGCTTTGGTGGCCAAATTGAAAAAGATTCCATTCCGCTCAACCAGAAACTTTGTTTAAAATTTTTCTGGAGAAGCAAAACAGTAAAAAAAAAAATTGTTTTAACAAAATATGTTAATTTGTCTTATTTTGTTTCTGAGATATTTTTAACCTTTTTTAATACAGGATTTTTAGTAAAATTGAGTGAAAGTCTTAAATGGAATATCTTTGTGAAATAAAAACTCAAACATTTCATTTTGGAAATGCCGAAACAAACCATTTTGACATTTTAAGTTCTTTTTTTTAATTCAAACTTGACCCAAAGTCACAAATTGTTTTGGTTTGAATCTGAATTTTTTTGGTGAAAAAATGATTCACATGACACATTTTGCCCAACTCTACTGGCCCCGGACCGCACTCTGAGTGGGTCTCAGTGCAGATACTCTCTACAACTTGACACACACGTCCCACATGGTGGATCTTATTAAAAACATAGCGCTGGTGCTTATTTTAAAATCACACCGTCAGATGGGGAGCGGGGTTCTTCCAGTTCACACTGGAGGGTTATTTTACGAGCACGCTGACTGTTATGCCTAACAAATGGTGACCATTAAAGTTACAGTATTACCTCTCAGCAGGATGCCCTGGGGGAGGGCTTCAAATTTACTGATACCTCTAGTTAGTGGTTCAGCTACATTTCCTCTGGAGACTCAGTCATGACTATCCTCTCATCTTGTCTGCACCCTTCAAAGAAGCCATTTATAATAAAGAGAAATTATTTCTCCATACTGCCCGCAAAACAACTTTATAGTACAATGTGCAACTATATGTACATACCCAGCAAATGCAGCTTTCTAACATACAGTCCCACTGAGACGCATTAATACCAAAGACATTGGAGACAGGATTATGTTTCCTATCCATACTGAAGAAAATGAACAGGCCATATCCTGTATTAAAAAGGGTTAAAAATAGCTCAGAAACAGATCCTCAAAGGAATTTGGGCACCTGGCTCCCATTGATTTCACTGGGTGGGAAGTGCCAAAATACCTTTGAGGATCTGGGCCGAACTGAGGGTCTGGACAATAGAACAGAAATCAGGGGCTGCACCGTGTGCAGGGAGAAATACCGGTTTCCTCACCATAAATGACGAGATGGTTCCATCTCTTTCCCATATAAGGAATGATACTACGTGTTGTGCTAAATGTCCGGGAGTACAAGCCCATGGGTTTGTTTGGCCAACAAACGTTTAGTCCACACACACACAGCTCAGTCTAGGACTGCTGCAATGAGCGGGAGTAGAGCTGGCTGAAGGACGACTCCTTTTCTCCAGTGCTCTACCGTGGGTATCCCAGGTGGGGTACAAACCCAGGCAATGAGACCAATGTTTCCAAACCCAGGGGCAGATCCTCAAACTCAGTACAAGTCCCATTGAAGTCAATGGGGCTCTTGCAGAGACGGGCACTGCTCACCACCCACTGGGGCTGGCAGAACCAGGCTCTCGCTGTTTGCATGGGACAAGGAACTCTTTGTCTGCAATGAGTGCAGCACGGTTAGACCGTCTTTGTTTCCCTGGGCACACACACGAGCATGTCTCCCGAGCCAGGGCTGCTGTTGTGCTTTTGCTATTTCTGTTTGAAAAGCAATTTCAGCGCTCAGCTCGCTCTCCCTTTTGTTAAAGGGATGTCTTTCTTACTAAGGCCCGGTCTACACTGCGGGGGAGGGGGGGATTGATCTAAGTTACGCAACTTCAGCTACGTGAATAATGTAGCTGTAGTCGACGTACTTAGATCGACTTACCGTGGTGTCTTCACTGCGGTGAGTCGACTGCTGCCGCTCCCCCATTGACTCTGCCTGTGCCTCTCGTGGCGGTGGAGTACAGGAGTCGACGGGAGAGCGCCCGGGGATTGATTTATCACATCTAGACTAGATACGATAAATCGACCCCTGCTGGATCAATCGTTGCCCGCCGATCTAGCGGGTAGTGTAGACATACCCTCACTGCCAGCCTAAGGCCACTGCCTATAGCCCGGTTCTTCTCCCAGCCACACGCTCTCCTCAGTCCCTGCTACACACAGCCAGCTGTCATTTTCTTTTTGGGGTTGTTGTTGTCCCTGACAGCACGGCACAATTTTGTTTTGTTGTTGCTTCTCAGAAGCCAGCGTGTCAATGCCAAGCCAACATTCATAACCTTGAGCTGCAACCAGCAAACAGATACAGAGCTCTGTCAGCTCTGCTCAGTCTCTCTGAGGCTGGATTTGTCAAAATAAAGAGACCGTGTTTAAGACACGAGGCTTATGGCTGGGCCAGTGCTCAGAGCTGTGAACTCCAGCCTTCAGCGGTAGAGGGACTGTCTCAACCTCTCTTTCCTCCGGTACATCTATCAGTTTGTATTCAGCTAGCATACAGGGCCGGCGCAACCCATTAGGCGACCTAGGCGGTCACCTAGGGCGCTACAATTTGGGGGGCGGTGACCGCGGCGGTATTTCAGCGGCGGGACTTTCCGCTGCCTCTGTGGGGGGTGGCATTTCGGGGCGGGACCTTCCGCCGCCTAGGGCGGCAGAAAAGCTGGCGGCGCTCCTGCTAGCATACAAGACCTGACTCACGAAAGCAGTCAAGCCCATGCTTAACTTTAAGCCTATGCTTAAGTCCCAGTGGCTTCACTAGCAGAACTGGTTGAAATTTTATGTCAATTTTTTTTAAATAAAAAAAAAAATGGCTTTTTGACCAATACAATTGTTGTGGAAATTTTTCATTTTCAACAACAACAACAACAAAAGTTTGTTAAATAACAATTTTCACAAACACTTTTGCTTGTGGTAGATTTTCTTTTTCAGTGAAAACAATACAAGCCTAACATTTTGACAGAGAATGGTTTTTAAAAAAACAAACCCTATTTTTAATTTTTCAATTTCAGTTTTTCGTTGGAAATCCCCCCCCAAAATGAAAAAAAAATGGGCATTTTCCAATCCACTCTATTCAATAGGGCTTAAAGTGTGTGTACCGGGGGTGGGGGGTTTGACCCCGCCAAAAAACAAATGAAAACTCAAGCTGGGTCACTGAGAGGCGCACACTTTAAATACGGTCTTACCAAAGTTGCTGCTCCCAGATGATGATCGATCCCCCCCCACCGTGTTTTGAGACCACTTTAAGCACTGGTCTTTAGCATGTGCTCTGGTGTTGTTCTGAATAGAACCGCTTTAGTGAAATGGGGCCGTCGGGTGTTTTCATTGTGCCTTTCCTTGACAAGCCTCCCTGCTTGCCTCATGTTTGGAAACCAAACCTGAACTGATTGATATTACAGATGAAACCAAGCAGCAAAATTCAGCAGTTTACATGCAACGTTCCCCAAAGTTTGAGGGTTCTGACCTGAATTGTTGGCTTGGGCCCACGTGGAATATGCTGTTTCAGGAAAGTCCTAGCTGCTGTCCTGGGTAACGTAGCCTCTTGTCTGCATGTGACTTGATCCATTCAGTTCCCTTCTTCCTTTGACTTTCATTGACACAGAAAAATTTGGTCCCAGGCATTTCTCTGTCTTGGACACAATTTGCTGCCGTTAATTGGCATCATGCCATTGCAGTCGGAGTCCTAATTTTTATTAGACAAAAACTTCGATTTTGGGTTTAAAAATGCCGACTGCAGCAAAAGCTCTAGGAAGACCCTCAAACTCCTGGGAGCTACAATTTATTTGCCATCACGATTTCCTGCTGGTGCCATGTATGACTCATTGCGAACCCCTTCCCCAACAGCCTTCAGTCTTGTCCTATCTAGACAACACAATAGAAATCCAGGACCTAGGAACATCCCATGTGCATATATTTGATTTTATGTAGGGCACAGCAAAAAGCAATCAAGTGTGATTATGAAAACAGTGTCAGTTGTTGCTTCTACTTACCCCAGCTCTTTTTCTGCAGAGGGCTGACATCAGTATTGATGCTTCTTGGGAAAGACGCCCCAAAGGGGGTACACATTGTCGGTCTAATCAGGGGCAGGGAGGAAAAGGTAAGACCAGGGTATGAAGGGATGGGAGGACTGGGTATATTTCACAGTGAGGGGCTTGGTATTCCTTATTTCATTCACAGGTGAAAAAAATGTTCATAACCGGATTTGAGTTAATATCCATTACTGCAATCAGAGAGCCGGGCCACAATTTCCCCACCTGTGTAAGGCTATGGGAACTAGGTGCGTAACTTCCAGATAGACTTTGAACAGTTGTTTCCTAGATTCTATGTACTGTAGCGATGAGGGACAGGTGGGCAGGTGGGTAGGCAGATAGACGCAGCACCCACCAACTTCATTGGGGGCTGTGCGTAAGACCGCAGCAAGTCTCAGAATCAAGCCAATTAGATAACTTTAGGCCCCCAGCTGCAAAATTTTTGGCCAATAGTCTTACGCGGTTAGTGTCCTGTCCCTGTATGTAAGAACCAACACACTAAATACTGCAGTGTGCCAGAATGATGTTTGAGCCTAAGGTTCTGTATGCCGTGTGTGTGTATACTTTTGTGTTAACTGCTCTGATGTAACCTCCATGTTTCTTAGATCTGTTTATAACCACCAGGGTTTAGACCTCTGGGGACTCCGAGCCAGCAGCATGTTCCTTCGGGATGTGAACACTGTCATCTATTCTGCACAGCAGCACGCTTGACCAATCAGGAAGAGTATGTTCCTCCGTTCATTATTTGCATGGAGTGGGACGTGGGCATCTCAGAAAAGCAAGTGGGTTGGCAGGTGTAAAAATTGCTTGCACAACCTTTGTGTTATTTTAGGGGCTGAGAGAGTAGCAGCCATAGCCTTGTTTCCTTGATAGCATCAGGACATTCCAGCGGTGATAGTGAGGACACAGCATTCAACTAAAACTGTGTTTAAACTTCCACTTGAGTGAAGGAGGGTTAGAGTTGATGTTCTCAAACCCACTCCTTACCACTATTCTAATTCGACACCACCTGTTGTCAGACGAACCAGCTCAGTTCATTCCCATTGATCTCCATTTTATTTAGCAGAGTTCGTTACATAATAGATTGTTATTGTCACCCCTCTGCCATGCGGTAGCAGACATCAGAGTCTTGCAGACTGGCTTTCCTTTGGAGGAGAAATTAGCAAGGCAACGTCTGGGTATATCCTTGGTGCAATTTGCTTATAAACACTGAGTAGATCAGTCTTGGAACAGAGGTGGTCACAAAGAGCATGCAGGCAATCCCCTCTTTCAAGGAGTCCAGGCTAAAGATCAGTGTCAGTTCCTACAGAGCAGCTGTGCCTCAAGAATCAACTGTAGTTAGAAAGATTAAGACAGAGAGCAAACTCCTGTGCTGCTTACAACTGTTCTTCTCACAGAAAGCGCAACACAAAGCCAACAACAATGCAGCATTTCTTCAAAGATTGCACACTGCTCACACACTAAGGAAAAGAACTGGGGAGCCTATGTAGAACCACACTACCTGGAGAGTCCCGCCGTAACATTACGATAGCTGTAAGCAGAGCTTCCCTTTTCCTGGCAGATGGGGGGAAAGAACCGTAGAAGGAGGTAATATCAGTTTGGGCCTCTAGGGTTCCTATACTCTGACTGTTTACACAGGAAATTGCCAAGTGACATGTAAAGTGGAGGGCGTGATGCCATAACTCCGGTCTCCATTTGTCACTCACCAACTTTTACTAGCAGGTATTTGTAGCCACATGCACCACCTCCAATCGTCCTGGGGAGGAGGGTGTGAGATTCCACCTCAGCCCAGGAGACACACTGGAGGGAATGTTCCCAGAGACAGAATTCCTTCCTGAGCTCCACAGTGCATTGAGGGAGCATGCCTACTGCTGCATGCTTTCATATCCGGCTCTGCTGGACAGTGCATAGACGGGCCCCACCTGTGTGCCTCCAGAGGGTACAATCCCTGCATTCCCAGTTGTGCCCACCTGCTGAGCAAGGCATGCAAAGGGGAAGGGGCGTGCATTCCTTGAGCTCTGGCCCTGCCCTGAGATGGGCACCATCTGGCCCTTTGAGATTAGCATCTCTGGCAGGAAGGGAAGGAGGTAGAATCGATCATGCACACTCAGGGCCCGGATTTACAATCCACTGATCAATTCTAGCCCCAGAGTATCATAGCGATGGGCTTGCTAGATCCCATTGTCACCTGCTTTCTGCACTGGATGGAAGTGATCCTGGTCTCCAGATGTGAAAAGTGAGTCATTGGCCATCCTTTGCTGAGGACTTCTACTGGATGGGGAGAAAGAAGAAGGGTGGTTGCTGGCCCCTATGGGCTCCTCTTCATTAGGAAATGAGGTGGTATTAGAGCTTGACCTTGAGGGGTCTGATTAATGAACACGGTGTTAAACCAGACTTGGCAGTCACTGCAGACAGAGACGAGTCAGCCGGACTGGGGAAACCTGAGCTCTCATGAGTCTCCCCTATTCCACAAAGCCATAGTTCCCATTGTGACTCGTTAAGGTCGTGTGCCAACAGGCGCTAGTTTTCTAGTGCTGCCAGTCCCGCGGGTGAAAGCAAAGGGAGCTGGGGCTCACCATTCAGTTCCATTTCAGAGCAGGTATCCAAACCTGAAGTGATTGAGCGGAAATGATCTTCCAGTGCTGCTGAGAAGCGCCTGTCGCTAATGTGAAGAAAATAGCATCCGGATTATTTGCAAGTAAGATGCAATTCTTTGTTGATGATTTCCATCTGGAAACACTCAGCCCTACGCACAATAGGAACAGGTTTTGTCATTTTCACTCTTTTTCCCCCCTAAAATGAATTCCAATCGCATTCTCTTTCCACACCCTTCATCCCCAGCTATTTCTTCCGCTATTCAAAAACCATTCTTCTCATCCCCATTGTTTACTTTGTCCATTATCAATTCCCCTGAGCTGCCTATTTGACAGTAGCCAGAAGGGATTTTCATTTCCAAATGTAAATATCTACGAACAGTGTTTAGTGCTATAGGATCACTTGAATATCTACAATGTGTTTGAATTGGAAGGCTCTTCCAGTAAAACGGCTTCATTTATAGGGTATTTGAACTACTTACAAAATGTTATCTGAATTCAGTATGCAAAAGGCTCTTTGATGCACTCTATTAAAAGTGAAATGGACGACATTTTGTTACTAATTCTTTGTTTATAACAATTAAAGAATAATGGAGGAACTACCTATCACAGCTCAGCGCAACTGCACCTGCATTTCCTCTTTGTGGGCCAGCAAGGGAACCCACACTCAGGTTTTCGACCCTCCAGCTGTCACCTCTCTTGCCTGGGGACCCGCGTCTCTCTCCCTCCTGACCGGGACTTTTCCAGAATGTGAATTCCCCAGCAAGTCAGACTGCCCAAAAGGCCGGAGTCTGCGCTTGGCTTTCTATTAAAAGGAGTTACAATTACAGCTGTCGTTGGCCACGGTTTTCACTTACCCCACAGCTCATTCCAAGCAAGCACATTTATTCTTAAGGTAAAAAGCATTACAGAGAAAACATGTTAAAAACAATCAATGGACCTCATTTATGCTCAACCCCTCTCCAATTCCAACAAAGCTCTGGCCAATGTTAGTCTTCCAACCCTTCCCTAAGGATTGGGGCCCTCCCTTTGGACAGAAGCTCCTGACCCTTTGCTGGATCAGAATGAAGGCCCTGAGCCAGTTTAAACTCAGGCTATTTATCCAAAAGTCCTTCCTTTGTCTGTTGGTCTCTGGAGAATCCAGTTTGACCCAGGATAGTTGAGCCTCTCCAGGCGGTCGTACGTCCCTGGAGGTGTTCCAGCCTCAGTGAATTTGCCTAATCACGTCCCTTTGAGGAGCTGTGGTCATCCCCTCCCCGCCCCATGGAACTACATGCAAACCCCATCCCACAATGATACATACATTTAATACAGTAAGATCACCCAAAGACATTGCAGAAAATAGCCATGTCTGTCACGCCATCCGTTCCTGACAGTGCATTATGCAGCATGAGTTAAAGTTATAATGCTAATTACCACTGAATCCAACGGCAAACACAGCATCCATTTGTGCTGTAGGACTCTGCTAATTGAATGTGATTGCCCTAGGAGCTACATACTTCGGATTCACCTGAGCAGACCATACGTATGGAGGTGTGCAGGCACCAAACTCACCCGTGCAGACGAGAAAAGGGGTAGGAGGTGCTGCAGCAGAAGCAGCAAAGATGACTTCTAACGAGGTAGATGATCTACACTTAAAAGCTATATTCTGCCTTTCTGTAGTTAATAGAGCTGATGCATGAAAAATACCTGCCGTGCTTATGTAAAACACGGACATGAAATCCAGACGTGCATATGGCCATGAAAGTGAAATTTACAGTGTGTGTGAAGACTGGTCATTACAAATAGTATGATAAGAGTTTGTCTTTTCTCCCCAGTGTGTGAACTGCAAGCAAACCATTATCTCACTTCTCCCATGGGATGCAATTTAAGGCCCAGACCCTGCACTCTGATCCCTGCGGGCAGACTGCTGCCCCCACATGGAGAAGCACTGAATTCGATGGATCCGGGGGTCACAGGATTGGGGCCTGCACACCCACTCCCTGCTGCTAACGCCAGACGGCAATGGGGAGGTGTCACTGCAGCATGTGCAGACACACCCAAACTAGCTTGCTGGAGTGACAATAGCAGGGAAGCTGGACAGTGCCCACTCGAGGATACTTAGGGTGAGCGGAGCTAGGCTGTCCAGCTGCCAGGCTGTTATTCTTACTCAAGCCAGCTTTGATCTAGCTCGGTCAAAGGAACACAGGTATCTCTATCCCTGCGGCAATCACACCTGAGTGCAGTGTGCCCATACCCAACAAGGCAAAACACTCCCCTGGGCAGTGCACAGCCGGGGAGATGCTGCCCCAGAAAATGCCAGCCTCTTGCTGGGCTCCAGCACACAGATGTGGGCAAGAGACATAGTGTGAACCTGCACATGCCGACAGAAGGATAATGACGCTTAATGCCCCTCTGTATGTGAAGACTGGGGTGATCAGCTCCATGCAACTGTGTAGCCTTTAACGAAGAATCCTACCAAAAGGATTCCAGAGTATGGGCAAGTTCAGCCATTTCTTGGAGAACACGCAGAGAGAATTGGAGTTGGATGAGGGAACAGGGAATATCCATTCCCTGCTAGGATGGCACTAAGAACATGATAAGTGACTAGATGTGTAGGACAAGATGTGACAGGGCCCTGGTTATTGTCATGAGAAAACCAGGATGAAAAAAGAAACAATGGGAGTATCTACAGCAGGACAAAAAGTAGCATTTAAAAACTTCAAACTCTAGGGAAGTCAGCCACCGGGACAAGCTGCCCAGGAATGAGCAGCATGGGAGCCGCTCTAAAGGAGACGTCTGTCGGGGATGGTTTTAGGCGTCACTAAAGGAACCATACAATGATCCATTGATACACAAAGAGCACAGAAATAAATGTGATGCACAGGGATTCAGGTATAAAGACCTGTTGTTAATGGCTGGCCCCAGTCACGTGACATTGATCGAGCTGACATATCTGCGTCATATGATGGGGACAGAAGGTGGTATCTTTTGAAAGCTATATAGGGTCTGATTCTGCTACCTTTACTCATTCAGAGCAGTACCTTATTCCACTGGAATCAATGGGATTCTCGTGGCGTAGTGTACAGCTCAATAGGAATAGGGGCAGAATTGAGCTTAGAACCAGGGAAAACTTGCAAAACAGTAGAACGTACGTCCATTGTATTCTTTTCCATTCCTGTCCTGACCACCACATCCAGTATCATTGCTTCTAGACTAAAGCCACTTGAAAAATGGTAACGGCATTTCAACAAACAAACCAACCCCTCGACTATTCCAAAATCATTCTCAATCCATGGCTTTCAAAAAGGAATGATTTTTGCCTTTTTGAATATGTTGGTTGCTTTTTTCAGTTTTCAATCTGTTACTGAAAAAAAGGGGGAGATTAGGGTGGGGGAAATTGCATTGAGGTTTCAGGGAAAATGGAAGAAAAAAATGTGTTTGCAAAAAAATGTTGGTTTCGAAGGAGAAAAGCCATTGTTTGAGGAACAAAATGCCAGCCCGCTCCCGTGAATGTCTGTGCTGTAGTCAGATACAGGGAGAGAGACAAATGGAGATGCAGAAGGGGAAGGAGAACATTTTTATTGCACTGGCCGTAATAATGATGTCTGAAGAAGATAAATCAGGAGGAAAGGACAATTCAGAATACAGATGCCTGTTGCTGAAGAAAAGTCTCTCCATGCATTTTTTGAGGTCTTTGTTTTCTGAAAGGTTTCTGTTAGTCTGTGAAGGCTGAAAAGAAACGCTGTGATTCTGTCATGTGAACCTACATTTAGTCCTTTTGACCTAGAGCTGTGGCTAATTGAAGCGTGTAGATAGGTGCTCCTATGGCCAGGTGACTGGGCACTGCACTGTTCACAGTGGCTGGAGGAACTTGGCCTACCCAGGACCTTCAGAAAAGGAAGGATGAGCCAATGGTTAGAGCGCTGACATGGGAGACATGGGTTCCATTCCTTGCTTCCCTATTACTTAGGCTCTTCATGCTCCAAGTCAGGCAGAGGTGTGGGTGGAGCAAGCAGCTCCTCCTCATCCTTTATGAAGGTCTGGTATTCTCTCCCAGTCCACCAGCTGGAAGAGGAGGACGAGGCTATGGCCTAGCATTTATCCTGCTCCATCCCTTGCAGGGTATCCAGCACCAGTGGCTGCTCTCCGCCGCAACTTGTGGTTTCCCTCAGTGAGCACAAGCACCATTTGCCTGTCGCCGTACCCAGCGAAGCTTCCATAGACTTCACCAGTAAGATGCTGCAGATCCTGCGCAGGTGAGCAATGGTGGAAGCAGGTCCTTCTCCTCAATGCTTGGGAACCAGACTCTGGGGCCAGGTCTGTACAAAAAGAGATTGCTGGTACTGTCGTGCACTCCTTGTACATGGTTGCAGGGCTGCTTCTAGCAGGCCAGGCCCTGTACCGGGTAGGGACTGGCTACAGAGCTTCCACCCCAGAGAAATACACGCGCTGTGTCCTCCATCAGAGCCTTTAATGCAAGGTTGGCATCAGCCACTACCAGCTCAGGTAAGGTATGTTACACATGGCGCCACCTATTGGCTGACCTATATAATACAGTTTAACATTCCATTACATTTCCTCCTTTAAGTTTTACATTCCTGCCCTTTACAATAATTACTCTATCACTCCGTCTTTGACGCTCAGTACGGATCAGTCTGTTAAGTGTCTCTGAATTGTACTGGTTTTTCAGTTACATGAAATGACCATGTAATAACGTGGTCATCTGGCTGTCTATGAGTCACAACGACTGGCTGTGGTTGGTCTGGAATCCTTGAGTTGTCTTTTTGTTCTGCATCCGCCCTGTTGATTGTTTCTTTCTGAGGAACAAACTATAGGCATCAATGGTTTCTGTTGAACTCTCCATTGTCTGTCTCGATCACATATGATCTGGGCACTAAATTCTCTCTCTTTTAGACCACTGAAGTTGTCCATCCTTTTTTTCCATCCAGTTTGCTACAAACACAGTCACTAGTTCTAGACCTGGCAGTTTTCTGAGTGACATAGTGTTCATAAGCCTTTTTATCTGATTTGGCTGCTCTCTTCACATCTGCCCACCTTGGAGGTAGGTTCTTTTTCAAAGTTGGAACAGTAGTTCTGAATTTTCTTCCCACCAGAAGCTGTGCTGGACTATATCCACTAGTGCTGTTGGTGTTGATCTGTTGCTCAGAAGAGCAAGGAATGGATCTTCCTGTTGTAGGTTTTTCTTGGCTGTCTGCACAGCCCTCTTAGCCTCTCCATTGGCTTGTGGGTAACGTGGGCTGCTAGTAATATGATCAAAATCATATTTCGTTTGGAAAGTCTTAAATTCCGGGGCAGTGAATTGTGGCCTGTCGTGCATCACTCGTATTGGAACACCGAGGTGAGCAAAAGTGCACTTCAGTTTCTCGCTAACACTGTGACGTGTTATGTCTTTCAAGTACATTATTTCTAGGTACCTGGAAAATAGTTCATGATGACTAGGTAATAGTGTCCTCTGAATTTGCATAAATCTGCAACTAGTCCCTTCCAAGGTCTGTCTGGTAGAGGAGTGGATATTAAAGGTTCTTTGTGCTGTGTTGCGTGTTAGTTCACAGTGATCACATGCAGAGACAGTTCACTCCCTGTTAGCCGAATAGCATGGGGGCCACAGCTTCTAGTCGGATAATCAGGAGTTCAGATAATCGAGAGGAAAGGAGCCATTTAGCCGTGCTGTGCCCTCCCTTGCACCCGGGGCCCCATTCTCCTCCTCTTTGCAGTCCTGTCCAGGAGTCTCTGCTCTACCCTGCTCACTCACTCCCATGACAGCGGGGCTGCAAAGCGCTCCCTGCACTGCCACAGGATCCATTCAACACCAGGGCAGCCTCCCCCGTGGCCAGCGTCTCCTCTGCCTCACAGTCCTGGCTGGGGGGTCTCTGCTCTGTTATCCAAACCTCTGCAATATCTGCATCCCTTTCTTGTCCCGCAGCATGAGCTACATGGGGGACAAGGAAGGGAGTTGGGTAACGTGGAGGTTCAGATAAAAGGGTTTCGGATAAACAAGAGCATTGTGTACTTTATTCTTTACGTCCTTGCTGATGTCTGGCACCCACACTGACTGGTCAGCCTGGTCATGACATTTAGTTGGTCCTTGATGTTCTTTATGGATGAGGTTTAGCAATTCTCCTCTCATTGCATTTGGAATTACGATGCAATCGTCTTTAATCATGAGTCTATCTGAGTCACGTAATTGTCCACGCACTGTAAAGTAGTCTCTTTTCACTTCCTTAGTGTCCTTTAGATACTTGGGCCAGATGGCCTTAAGGTAACTTCAAACTTCTTGACATTGTACGTCTGTCAAGGTTGCTTTTTTTGTAGCTGGTGTAGCCTCTTTTCCGACACTGGTCTGTATACCTCCACAGCATCCATGTATGTCTATATGTCCTCTTTGAACTCACAGGTAGTTGAGTGTGGTGCTGGACTCCATGACAGTGTCTTCTACCACCAGATTTTTCCCAGGAACACATTTAGCAACTGGGTGAAATCACATTAACCTTAGCAATAGACGTGGGCATCTCAGCAGTGCTTGATCCAGGTCTTTTCCGCTGATGGTGGTTACAAGCAGCCGGAGGGGGTCTGTTAACAGTGTAAAAGAATCCAAGCCACACAGAGATCTGAAGTCTCTCCACCCACATGTTTTGAATTTCTGAGATGTACCTTTGTTTTGGGCAGTGTTTTGGCTGGAGGCTTCTATTTTTTCAGCTACTGGGTTCCATAAAGGAGCTTAGTAGATTCTTACAAGTATCTTAAACAAAGGGCAGAAGTTACCCACCACCTTCCACCCCTCTGTTTCACTGGGGGTTAACCCAACCCATGGCAGTAACTAGGCCCAGGTAGCTGTCCTGTTCAGACCTTTCGGAGGACCTCAGCCTTTATATGCAGGATAATTATTAATCGAGAGTACAGTGCGGGGGAAAAGGAGGAGGTCCTTGGGTTTTAAAAGGCGCTGTGGTTGTGGGCTCTAATTTGAGTCTCTGATCTAGTCACAAAGGGTGCTCTCTGAAAGAGAAAGGGCTGAATTTTTAACAGCACTAATGTGCCGGCTGGCACGTTCATAGGAGGCCTTTTAAGCACTTAGCAATTTTTAATATATAATGTTAACTATTAGCAGTTGCCAAGCCTGAGCTGTCATCTTTTTGTTAAGCTGTTGGAGGAGCAAGGCTTCTACGCCTCCAGGAGATCGTGCATCCCTGACCTGAATGCATTGCACTTATAATATTGCATTTGTGTGGGGCTCGATGTAAAGCCCATTGTAACCAGTGGGCCTCTTGCCATTGATTCCAGGAGGCTTTGGGTTGTGGCCTGGCAGAGGTTGTGCTTGGAAATTGCTCCCCCCGTACAAACTGAGCTAGTTACAGACATTTTACCTCAGGATTTGCAACTTCGGGACTTGCCCAGTTGGGGAGGCACATGGTCAGTCAGGAGAGCCAGGTTCTAGTCCAGGCTCTGCGGCTGACCTTGAGTGAGTCACTTCGCCTCTCAGCTTCCCCTCCTAGCCGCTCTCTGACATGGATGTTTAGACTGAGAGCTCTTCAGGACAGAGACTCACTCCGTATGCACAGCACCTACCACAACGGGGCCCTGATCCGATAGGAGCTACCAAATACACAGAATGCCAGTTCCTCCAGCTCACGTCCTGCTTCAGCGCAGCCATGCTTGTAGCCAGCAGATTGGAAATTGCAGGTTGGTTATTGCTATGCTAACATCTTCAGTACACCACAGATTTGGGCACTTAAAGAACCAGATCCTTAGCTAGTGGAAGTCACTGCATCTCTGTTACCTTCGGTAGACCTAGATAGTTTCTATCAGCCAGGGTTCTGACCATTATTAGTACATTTTAACAATGAACAATAGCACATTGGGTAGATTTTGCAGCTAATTCAGCATAACCCAGTGGGGGTTTAGTTAGAATCCTAACACATAAACATCAACGGTGCAACCCACATGCGCCATACGACCGCATTGGGCTGGGTTTCTCCAGGGGATGGGGAGAGGGGCATAGATCGTAGCTGGATACTCTGTGTAGATACCTGGGCAGAGCAACTCAGCAAGAAGAGTTGGACTAGATGATCTCCTGAGGTCCCTTCCAACCCTAATAATCTATGAAGAACCCTCAAACATCCAGACCAGGGGCACGGCTGGTCCCAGCCACGCTCAGCAGCTGTTTCTGGACAACCCACCTGGCAGGTCAGACCCTAGTCACCCTGCCTCAGTTGATCCAATCAGAGTGCAAGGAGAGGGGGAAAGGTTATACAGGTGTCACAGACAGCCCTGCTGGGGAGTCTGTGGCTGGTCAAAGCAGACCAAGATCTGTGTCTGCTGGGAGGGCTGGGTCCCCATCCCTCCACCACTTTGGGTACAGGCTGCAGACCAGTCAGTGCGTAACCCAGGGCTGGAGTGCTGGTAGCTGTGGAGCACCTCTGATTGGTCGATTGCTGACAGGGTTTGGCAGTGTTCCAATGGACTGAGACGCTGCCCTTCTCCCCAAGCGCTGAAGAGTTCGGGTGACC
Organism: Terrapene triunguis; assembly: GCF_002925995.2. Lineage (NCBI taxonomy): Eukaryota > Metazoa > Chordata > Testudines > Emydidae > Terrapene > Terrapene triunguis. The sequence goes on along the minus strand of NW_020697743.1, from coordinate 3,952,998 downwards.
CCCCCCCCCATCCTGTGGCCACATACCAGAGATGGAGACATCATCCCGGAGAGACAATCAGAGGGGAATGGGTTTTGATGCACATGTGCTACAGTGCAGACAAGGGGATGTTGAAACCTTATATTTGAATGCTTGTAACAGAAACAAAACAGCGAAAGTCCATGTAAAAACCACACAATAGCCCTTCAGTAACGTGTTCTCAAAAGCCTGAACTCAGGCCAAGAGCTAAGCTGAGGTGCAGGGGGGGTGTTATAGTTATACAGAACACTGCGTGCGCATCCCCTGCCCTCGTTGCACAGGGTCAGACCTCTAGCCCTCCACTGCGTGTCTAGAATGGAACAGGACCCAAGGCCCGCAAAGAGACTGACTCCACCTTCTTGTGCTCTCCTTCCTTTGATGGATCCTTTCCATGGATCTGCTGCTGTGATGTTCACCGGTGCAGTGTGACCGGGCCAGGATCCCTGCCCAAGCTCAAGGAAGTGCAAAAAACCCTCAAACCTCATAAACAATGAAAAGCACATCAAGGGTTAAACGTTTTAATAATCAGCAATGCTCCTGGGGCCAGGATTATCCAGTGAGCGAGCGTCATGCTAGAAACCGCAAAGAATTCGTGCAGAGCAGGTCAAATCAGGGCAGAATGGAATGATGCAGAAGAGTGGGAAGGGAAAGAAGAGAATACGTATTTGGCTTATCTAATTACATCTCTACCCCAATATAACGCTGTCCTTGGGAGCCAAAAAATCTTACCGCGTTATAGGTGAAACTGCCTTATATCGAACTTGCTTTGATCCGCCTGAGTGTGCAGCCCCGCCCCCCAGAGCGCTACTTTACCACGTTATATCCGAATTCGTGTTATATCGGGGTAGAGGTGTAGTTCCAATTAACATCAGGACTTTATTGTGCTAGGTACTATACAGGGCGAACTTTTCAGATTAAACTTTATTTTGGGGAAAATGCAGAGTCAGCAACACTGAAACATTCCATCGCGAACAAAACAAAAATGAAGAAAAAGTTGAAGTGGTCCAGGTTGACATTTTCAAAATGAAACATTCTGGTTTTCTGATTCAGAACAGCTTTTCTTTTCAAAATTTCCTTCACTTAAAAAATAAACCACTCAAAATCAAAGCAAAACACTCAACATAAGAACGGCCATTCTGGGTCAGACCAATGGTCCATGTAGCCCAGTATCCTGTCTTCCAATAGTGCCCAATGCCAGATGATTCAGAGGGAACAAACAGAACAGGGCAATTATTGAGTGATCCATTCTTTGTCATTCAGTCCCAGCTTCTGGAGTCATTTCAGGTCAAACACAACATTTAATTCAACCCAAAATGAATTTTTTGTCAACTTTTTAATTCATTGAAAATTTCGAAAGTTTTCATTTTCAGGTTGACCCGAAATAGATCCTTTTTCAATTTTTCAGCATTGCCAGCAAACCAAAACATCCGTTTTTTGAACAGCTCTCCCCTCCCCACATAATTAAAAGATGGTCTCTGTCGCTAATTGCTTACCATCTGAGAGGAGTGTTTAATGTCAGTCATAGTCTTAAGTGAACAAAGGCATTAAATTATACGCAAAAGGCATCCTGGTGATTTTGGCAATTAAAGGGATCATTTCCACTTTTCACAATTAGTCTCTGATCATCACTTGCAGCTAGCTGAAGAATCCAAAATGTGTAATTATTTTGGTTATGCACAATGATTTATTGCATTAGAAAAATCATGCTATGTAGCGATTTTTAGCTAATTCAGCATAACTCATCCGGATGTTCAGATAGAATGCTAATGCAGAACGTTTCCTACAGCCATGACAATTCACAATCAGTTTTCCCCCTCCGCTATTGCTAATATCTTGCATATTTTCTCTCTGCATATTTTGAATGGGATTATTCAGAAAAGTCTCCGTTTTTCTGCTAGCAGTGAGATTTCCGCTCTAACAAAACAGGCATGCAACATTTGTCAGAACCACTGTATGTTGATGGGTGTTTCAGAGATGGGATTTTCAAAAGCAATCCCCAAAACTGCCCTCACTTGAAACGCTTCTATTGACATTTTGCTAGCAGTCATTTCTTGTTTTTACTAAACTACCTCATCAAATTGAGGAATGACTGGCTGGAAAATGAAACATTTAACTCATTGCTCTTTTCTGGCAATTTTCTGATCTAATCTTTTTCAGGGCACATAGAATATTAAACTCAAAAGCTGTTCACGCGCGCTTGTCAAACCTTTTTCTGGGTTGCTTGATATATTGTTTTAAACAATTCAGAGGTGAAGTGGATTCTCTCTCATTTCCGCAGTGGCTGAAACCAGAGTAAGGCACAGTCGTGGGACTTCACACGCATCCTCATAGTTCGGATGTAAAAATGCGTTTGTCGAGCTATTTGACAAAACCCTCTGAGCACATTGTTTTCTAAAGCCGGTTATTTAATAACTTAGAGCAGTCAGGATGAGCTCTGCTGATGGAAAAAAATGTACAACTTCCAGACTAGCACAGATCATTCGGCACTCATTTGCGGCTTTGCCGCGTGCCCTCTGTAAAGACTTATGATGACTCCAAGAGCAGACCAGGAAGGAGAGCTGAGTGGGAACTGGAATTTCTGTCCCATGGGCAATTTATAATTCATATATATATATATATATATATATATATACACACACACACAGTGATGAGCTGCCAGAATGTTAATAACCGGTTCCCTACCGGTTCCCTGGCGGCACTTCGGCGCCGGGTCCTTCACTCGCTCTGGGTTTTCAGCGTCACTTCAGCAGCGGGTCCTTCAGTGCCGCCAAAGACCCGGAGCGACTGAACGATCCGCTGCCGAAGTGCTGACGACGACCCGGTAGGGAACCGGTTATTACGCGCTGCCTGGTGACTACAAGCCCGAGACCCCCCACCCTAACTGCCCCCCAGGGCCCCACCCCCTACCCAACTCGCCGCGCTCCCTGTCCCCTGACTGCCCCGACCCCATCCACCACCACCCCGACAGACCCCCGGAACTCCCACGTCTACCCAACCCCCCCTGTTCCCCGTCCCCTGACCGCCCCCGCCCCCCAGAACCTCCGCCCCCTCCAACCGCTCCCTGCCCCTTATCCAACCCCTCCTCCCAGCCCCGGCCCGGCCCCCTTACCATGCTGCTCAGGGCAGCGTGTATGGATGCCGCGTGGCCCGCTGGAGCTCGCAGCCCCACCCCCTTACCATGCCGCTCAAAGCAGCAGGAGCTGCCGAGCTGCCCAGGAGCAGTCCAGAGCGCTGGCGCCAGACTCTGCAAGAGGAGGAAGGCGGGGGAGGGGCCGGGCTAGCCTCCCCAGCCGGGAGCTCAGGTGGGCCGGACAGGACGGTCCCGCAGGCCGGAGTTTGCCCGCCCCTTTAACAACTGGTTCTAAACCGGCTTCTAAATTTAACAACCAGTTCGCGTGAACCGGTGCGAACCGGCTCCAGCTCACCACTATATATATATGGTTCAGAACTGGAATGAAAAGTCGGAAAGCCAAACATTTCTGCCGGATGGAAATTTTGTGAAAAAACCCCATGTGGGGCGATCCTATGGGGAATTTTTTGAAAAATCCCAGGCTGGCCAGCTAGGCCAGCACCTGGCACCCATACTGAGCACCTCCTGGAACTCTTCTGTGCATGGGCGAAGCACACAAACTACCACAGCTTTTCGAGGGGGGCAATATCTTTCCGGTCCATACTTTTCTTTCCTACTTTCTGTCCTTCCCAGGGGCACCAGCCCGTGCCCCCCCTCACAATTCTGCTTGACCCTGACACAGTCTGCTGAAGTGGTGAGGTGGGAAATGCTCCTTACTCATGCACTGCCCTGCGTTGTGCACCCAGGCAGAATCCAGCCCTGAGCTAATAGCCAAGGACGCGAAATCACTTTGACCCAGACATTCCTTAATTAAGCTTCACAACAACTCTGAAGAGGTGGATCCCAGCTCAGCCTTTCAGAGACGCAAACAGCTGCAGAACGGCTAAAGGCTCGGTCCCGGGTAGCGCTGGGGTGAGGACGGGAGAGTTCTCCCAAGCCCTGATCCTCTGCCCTAGCCATAAGACCGCTCTCTGCTTCAGGATCGTTAATGATTCTCAGCGAGTGAGAGGCAATATCTTTCCACTGACAGGTTTGACTTGAAATTTGCCAGCTCATAATTACATCTAGTAGGACCTATTATCTGATGCCAGCACATGTTGAAGGGCACTCCAGGAGCTACTGAAAATTGGATTTTATGAAAAGAGACAAACACAGCAAGAACCATAGATAATGTGACTGCTGAATACTATTTTTATGCATCTGCAAACACACTCCTCCCATCTACTACTAACACTTTGGACTTTAATTTAGGGGAAGTAGCACACTGCTCTGGCAGAGGAACGTCAAGCTGGCTTGGACGCTTTCAGGATAGGCCATCTGAAAGACGGACCCAAGCCACTGCTCTACAAACCATGAGTAACGTTTCTATGGTAATAACTGGGAATCTGCAGCAAGTTCTGGAATTTCAACTTGGTAGAAAGCCCATAGGCCGAAGTGAATCTTTCTTTGCTAAAGCTGACATCAGCAGAGTTTATAACCATGCAGCCCGTATCTCGTCTGGTGCTGGATTGATTGCCACCAGCTGTGCAATCTATGCGATGTGGAAAAATAGCTCTCCATTTATACAAGATGTTGAAGATATTCATGAGTCTGTGTGCATATAAAGAGAGCTAAAAATACACTCACTGTGTGCTAAAAAAAAATACCGTTATATGGATTTACGTGCCTGATGAACGTGTGCACAATCTGACAGTGGCCCATGCAGATGTAGCTCTCTGATGCACAATGCACGAGGTGCTGCCACTCGGGTGCCTCCACGTCACACTGTAGCCCCGGGGCAGAATTAGCCCGCATAGCTTTGTACGCGCAGCACAGCCAATAGCTACATCCAAACCCCGGGAGGTCGGTGAGAACGGTTAGCCAGACACACCTTCTACACCAGTAGACTGGCCCGTAGCTGATAACGCCTGGCCCTCGTCTGGTTTCTGCAGTCTAGCTATGGTATGTAGCTGGCCTCCAACACCGGAGTAGCTAACCGCCTTGCAATCCTTCATGTCTTTATCCTCACACCGCACCTGGAAAGCTGGGATTCTTATCCCCATGTTTAAAGATGGGGAACTGAGGCAGAGAGGGGCTAAGGCCCAGATCCAGAAAGATACGTAAGCACCTCACTCCGGAAGTATGTGCCTAAGTTTTGGGTTTAGGCACCTAAGTGCTAGTTTTTGCTCCACCCCTGAGCCCTGTAGGTGAGGGCTCCGGGGTGGGGCCAGGGTTTGGAGTGTGGGAGGGGGATCAGGGCTGGCGCAGGGGGTTGGGGTGTGTGGGGGGGGTGCGAGCTCTGGCTGGGGGTGCAGGCTTTGGGATGGGGCTGGGGATGAGGGATTTGGAGTGTGGGAGGGGAATCAGGGCTGGGGCAGGGGGTTGGGGGCTCTGGCGGGGGGCTGGAGATGAGGGGTTTGGGGTGCAGGAGGGGGCTCTTGGCTGGGATTAAGGAGTTCAGAGGGTGGGAGAGGGATCAGGTTGGGGCATGGGAGGATTAGAGTTGCAGGCTCCAGGCGGCGCTTACCTCAAGCAGCTCCTGGAGGCAGCAGCATGTCCTGCCTCTGGCTCCTATGCGGAGGCACGGCCAGATGGCTCTGCGGACTGCCCCAACCACAGGCACCACCCTCGCAGCTCCCATTGGACATGGTTCCCGCCCAATGGGAGCTGCGGAACCGGAGCTTGGGGTGGGGGCAGCATGCGGAGCCCCCTGGCTGCCCACGTAGGAGCTGAAGGGGGGACATGTTGCTGCTTCTGGGAGCCTCACAGAGCCACGGCAGGCAGGGAGCCTGTCTTAGCCCCGCTGAGCCACCGACCGGACTTTTAACAGCTACAGGAGTGCTGACTGGAGCCGCCAGGGTCCCTCTTTGACCAGATATTCTGGTTGAAAACTGGACACCAGGCAACCCTACCTTGAGGGCCTGCCGAAAAAGAAGGTTTTCTGAGAGAGCGGAGGGCTGGGTCCCGGAATGAGGAAAGGGTAGAGAAGGCTCTCCATGGGTCGCTGGCTGGCTGGCTGCCTGTTACAATAATCAGTGTCATGCTGCTGATGGTTGTGGGAAGGGTTGCGCGGTACGGCATGCATCTGGAGAGGCATCTCTCTGCTTAGGTAACCCTTCTGCCAGGTGCGGAGCGGCACTCATAAGGGCTGAGTTCAATGAGCTAGGGCCCTCTTGACAACTAAATAAAGTGTCTCAAGTCCCCACCCAGAGACCTGGGAAGATTGAGGGAGGGCGCCCTCAATAGGCAGCATTTCCCCACTCACAAGCACTCCTGGTCCCTGTACAGATGTGGGAAGGGACACACAGTCATGAACTTGGGAAAAAACAGCAACAGAACAGATACGCAAATAAAGAGAAAAACCATCCTACTTCCAGCAGCTTTAGCAGCATCCATCTAGCTCCCTTCCCATCCCCTGCTGAGAACGTTCCATGAGTGTCAGGCCCAGGACCACACCACCTCACTCAGCCACCAAGCCCCACTCACAGCTGGGATCAGAGAGGAGCCATGTCCAAACATCTCTTTGCAGGTCTCCAGTGCCAAGGGAACTGCTTGTCTGGTCTGGTCCCACATGCAGGAACCACAACCTGACTATCCAACCAACTCAGCTCTAGTAAGATGTTCGGTAGGCAGTACCCCCCCAGAATCCAGTCAGTTCCGCTCTACAACTGCTCTCACTACAGAATCCTCACTTAGTACCCTCTCTCATAAAGCAGACTCCTAGTTGCTTGGCAAATGCCTCCTTGGCTTCTCCAGGAGCCTCTCACAACCCAGGTTCATGTCTAGTTATGGTGACCTCCCAGTGTCACTAGAGGAATTGTGGGTAGCCTATGCAAATGAGTCCCCTATGGCAGCACTTTTCCCTTTTCACCATTAGAGGGGGGTAGAGAGTTCTTTCCTCTCCAGAGCTTCTGGCCATAGCATTTAAATCAAGATAAAGAAATACAGTCCTGGGAACCTGACTGCCCACTGTCTGCTCCTTGTGCTGCCCACTGTCTGCTCCTACTGCAAAGTAGGTGTACTATGCTACCAAATCAGAGTGACATGACCAGGAACACAGCTGATGTAAACCAGCATCACTCCTTTGGTTTCAGTGGAGCTGGGCTGGTTTATGCCACCTCGGGATCTGGCCCACAGTGTTTGCACACACTTTGCACAGGTGGAGATGACAACACGAGGTACAGGGCAGAGGACAGTCAGGTCCTGGAAACTTGCATTTTTTCCCCCTTAAAAAATAAGCAGGAAATTAAACGCAAAATGATACATACGTGTGGGGTTTATGAAATTAAAGAGAAAGCACTAGCCCCACTAGCCCTGACCCCTGCACTGCTCGTCTGTGCCCCCTTCTCCCCCAACCCTTGCGCTCCCCACCTGTGTCTCCCTTCTCCCACAACCCCTGTCCTCCCTGCCTGTGCCCCCCTTCTCTCCTGAACCCTGCCCTCCCCATCTGCGCCCCTTCCCCCTGCACTCCACTTCTCCCTCAACCCCTGCACTCCCCACCTGTACCCTCATGGCCCTAGCCCATTGCACTTCCTCCTCGGCCCCCCGTGCTGGGTAAAGCCTGCTCCAGCCGGGGTCACTGGCAGGGCCAGCTGTAGGCACCAGCGCTCCAAGCATGTGCTTGGGGCGGCACTTTCCAAGGGGCGGCACTCCGGCTCCTTTTTTTTTTTTTTTTGGGGCACAAAAAGCCGGGAGCCGGCCCTGAGCGGAGGTGAGCTGCGGCGGTGGGGGGCGTGGGGAGGGCCGCAGGAAGTAACCCTGGGGTGGGGGCAGAGGAACCGCTCCCCCCCCCCAGCTCACCTCCGCTCTGCCTGCTCCCCTGAGTGCACCGCCACTCCGCTTCTCCCCCCTCCCTCCCAGGCAAGCCTGTGAGGGAGAGGTAGGAGGGGAAATGCGGCGCGCTCAGGAGAGGAGGCGGGGCTGGGGATTTGGGGAAGGGGTTGGAATGGGGCGGGGCCAGGGGGCGCGGGAAAATTGTTTTGCTTGGGGCGGCAAAAAGCTTGGAGCCGGCCCTGGTCACTGGGCCGGTGATCCTGCAGGGACGGGGGCTTGAGCACCCTGGGCCGCAGCTGGACACTGTGGGGCATGCTTCTGTAGGGGCAGACCGACACTGCTGGGCTTGATCCTGCGCCCCGCCCAGTTTTTGCGCCCCAACGACTCTGCACCCTGGGTTGCTGCCCTGCTCTCCCCGCTCTACTTACGGCCCTGGGGGAATCATAACTTCCTCCTACTCCCCCGCCTAACAACACAGCTGAGCTAGTCTCTATTTGTTGACTGCAAGGGTTTACCGGCCACATTACTGCACATTCAGACCAGAAGGTTGTTCTTATTCTGCAAGCCCAGCCTGGCTTTCCTTGGCTTGGCACCTGATTTACACCATCTGGACATAGGCACACAGTTCAGCTGATCTCTGGGAATCAGCCCACAGCAACAATTATTGGCATTAGCATTTGCATTAGACTAGTGGTCATCCAGGTCGGGGCCCCACGGGGCTGGGTGATACACAAACACATAGCGAGAGTCCCTGCCCCAAAGACCGGACAGTCTAAACAGGCAGTGGGTGGGAAGGGAACCAGCGGTAATGAGATGGGAAGGGACTTGTCTAAAGTCACAGAGCAGGTCAGTGATAGAGCTGGGAACAGAATCTAAATGTCCAGCCTCCCAGGCCTGATCCCGTCCCAGTAGGCCGCAGTGCTAGTCAGAAAAGCCATGGTATTAACACAGGTTCTGCACTGCCCAGAAATCACTGTCACATCTTTAGCCAAGTTTAGGTCCTTCAACTTCTCGGGGAGAGGGGTTGCTTTTCAGCCAAAGTAAAGCAATTCGTTCCAGCTGCCTCTCTGCCATATTCTGCTGAGACCCGGACCGCAGATGTGCCCAAGTGACTGACAGGCAGATGAAAAAATAACAGTGAAACCATTAATTCAAAAGACAGCCTCCAATTCCATCTCCGAGCAGAAATCCCGTTAAATGGAGCACCGCTTCGTTTGACATTCGCTGGTGACGGGGAAATATTAAGCGTAATCTAAAAGTTAATTGTTTCTTCACAAGCAATTTCTATTTTGATTAGCGTTTGAAAGCGTTAGCCCGTCACAGTCAATTAGAAGACGGAGCTGTTTGAAAATGCGTCCCCACCCATCCAGTGAAAGGGGCTCAGTATGCCAGATTCCAGGGTCAGGCTTCTAGGTACAGATATTTAGGTGTCTAAAGAGGCCAATAGGCTCTAGTGGGACATTAAAGCACCTACCTCCCCAAATGGATTTTTGGAAGCGCCCAGGACCCAACGTGCTGAGATCTTTTGATCGTGAGTGCTGGGCTCTCGGGGTCTGATAGTCAGAGGTGGTGAGCCCTCCTCCCAATGCTCACTGTACTCAGTGTGGGTGCTGGCAGCTCAACACGTTCGGCCTACATTGACCAGTTCCCATTCCAGAGGAAAACCTGCCAGAAAGCTCATCGCTTCAGTAGAACCGTGCCTTGTAAGGATGAAGTGCCCCCCGCCCTGGTAGGGCTGCGATGGTTCTCGGGGTCCCAGGACCGTGAGTCACCTTGTTACCCGGCCCCCTCCTGCCTTCAGCACAAGGGAGACTTGCTGAACTGGGGGCCGGCTCCTCGACACCACCAACCTCTTAGCCACCCAAGTGCTCTCCGCTGGGCTATGCCAGCCCTTACTTTGCTTTGCAGGTTAACAATAGGTGCACCCCAGTCCCTGAGCCTCTTTGAAACATTCCCATGTAGTGTCCAGTCCCTTAGCCACAGGACACTCAAAGAAATACCAAGCATGGAGAGACATCTGACATCACTACAGAATGCAAGTGGTCTTCAGCCAAAAACCGAGGGAGCTGAAATGGGAAGTGAGGCACTTCTGAATGCGGAATGGTAATCTGACTTATCAGCAACCAGGGAAAGCAAAAGTACCTCTAAAAAATGGAAGCATTTCTCATGAAAGGAAGGATGGTCTTGTGATTAAGGCAAAGGCATAGGTCTTGGAAGATCTAGGTTTATTCCCTGCTCTGCCACAGACTGACCCTGGGCAAGTCACTTCACCTCTGTGCCTCGGTTCCCCATCTTTTAAAGATGGGGTTAGTAGTTTAGTAGAATATAAACTCTGCTGGACAGGGAATGGACGGGTATGTGCAGCACTCAGCACAATGGGGCCCTGATCTCAGCTGGGAGCCGTGGGTGCTACTGAAATACAAATGATACTATGCATCAGCGTACATATTTCTCCTGAAAACGGGAGGAGCTGTAATGTGTCTAACCCCATTTCCATTTAGCCAGCCAAACATCCACCTGGCTACACTTTTATCCCCTTGAGTCCATGCTAGAGCTTTCGCTAGAAAGGAAAAACCACATATAAAGAGCCCACTCCTCAGCCGGTGTAAATGGACCCCGCTCCATTGACGTGGCTGCAGATACATGGATTTATGCCAGCTGGGGAATCTCTCTAAGGAGTCCAACCCCCTTCAAAATACACGGGTCGGATACAGATGAATTCCTCAGGACCCTTCTGGCCCTTCTAGACACAGGGAGGAAACCTTGACCGGTTACAACCTCTCTATTCTCCGTGCATCTGCCAGACATTTCCTGGGGTCTTTCCTGATGGAAACTTTGGGAGCGTCTCTCAATGGAAGCCGATCTTCACAGTCATAGAATATCATAGAATCATAGAATATCAGGGTTGGAAGGGACCTCAGGAGGTCATCTAGTCCAACCCCCTGCTCAAAGCAGGACCAATTCCCAACTAAATCATCCCAGCCAGGGCTTTGTCAAGCCGGGCGTTAAAAACCTCTAAGGAAGGAGACTCCACCACCTCCCTAGGTAACGCATTCCAGTGCTTCACCACCCTCCTAGTGAAATAGTGTTTCCTAATATCCAACCTAGACCTCCCCCACTGCAACTTGAGACCATTGCTCCTTGTTCTGTCATCTGCCACCATTGAGAACAGCCGAGTTCCATCCTCTTTGGAACCCCCCTTCAGGTAGTTGAAGGCTATCAAATCCCCCCTCATTCTTCTCTTCTGGAGACTAAACAATCCCAGTTCCCTCAGCCTCTCCTCATAAGTCATGCGCTCCAGACCCCAATCATTTTTGTTGCCCTCCGTTGGACTCTTTCCAATTTTTCTACATCCTTCTTGTATTGTGGGGCCCAAAACTGGACACAGTACTCCAGATGAGGCCTCACCAATGTCGAATAAAGGGGAACGATCACGTCCCTCGATCTGCTGGCAATGCCCCTACTTATACAGCCCAAAATGCCGTTAGCCTTCTTGGCAACAAGAGCACACTGTTGACTCATATCCAGGCACACTGTTGACTCATATCCAGGCACACTGTTGACTCATATCCAGTGTTACAAGACTTCACATTCCGGAACGTCCAAACACTGCCACAGCGCAGGGGGCTGGACCTGATGCCTTCGCAAGGTCCCTTCCAACCCGACATGTCTATGCCCTCTACTATTTATTCTGCATTTAAAGCATGTGTCCTGCCTGGTATTAGTGCACTATAAAAATGCACAAGGGAAAAGGGTTGATTGGGGGCCAGACTTTCAAAGGTATTTAGGTGCCGAGGTGCAGTGGGACACCGAGTGGGATTTACAAAAGCACCCAGGGCCCAGAGCCTCAAAAGGTATTTAGGGGCCTAACTCCCATTGATTTCAACAAGACTGAGGCATCAAACCTGATTAGGCTCTTTTGAAAATCCCACGAGGCACCTAACTAGCTTTAAAAATCGGCCCCGTAGTTCCCATGTGCACCACACAGCAGCCCTTATCTGGTGTTTCAGAGCTTTGTTTATTTGAAGTCACCACTCACGTTCATCTCTGGCCATGCACAGGTGAGACCGAGGCCAGAGTTTAGCTCTGGAGTATGAAATTTCCCAGCTAACCTCAGTAGGCGTCAGGCTCTTGATTTGTTCCAAGGCTGCAAAATTAATGTACGAGCCAGACTGTGGCTGGTTTCCCACGCAAGGCAGCAGCGTGTTGCTGTAAGCCACTGGACAGGCCCCCGTATGGTGGCATTTGGAGAGCTGCTGCCACAGAGCTGTACAGGTGGGTGGGGAGCAGGCATGCCAGATTCGGGGAGTGGACCGGACGAAGGCCTCGCCCCCTCAGTGTGCCGGCTAGCACAGCGGCATCCAGCGTAACCGCTCGGTGCCAGGTATAGGGCTCACAGCAGGGGAGAGAACCTGGAAGCATACCCTGGATACGATTACACTTAGAGCTCGGGTGTAATCTCCCAGCTCGAGTCAACATACCTACACTGGCTCGGATCACACTAGTGTGCTAAAGATGGAAGCGTAGCCAGAGCACACAAGGGGTGGATGAGCCAGGTGACCAGATGTCCCAATTTTATAGGGACAGTCCCGATTTTTGGGCTTTTTCTTAAATAGGCACCTATTACCCCCCACCCTGATTTTTCACATTTGGTGTCTGGTCATCCTAGAGCCAGGCACATGAATGCAAACTAGGATCATGAAGAGGACTGTACTCAGGGCAGCTAGCTTGCCCCATTGTGGCTATGCAGCTGTATTTAGCACAGAATCATAGAATCACAGGGTTGGAAGGGACCTCAGGAGGTCATCTAGTCCAACCCCCTGCTCAAGGCAGGACCAACCCCCAGACAGATTTTTGCCCCAAGTAGCCCCCTCAAGGATTGAACTCACAACCCTGGGTTTAGCAGACCAATGCTCAAACCACTGAGCTATTCCCCCCGGTGCTAGTGTGGGTCTATCTCCTGGAGCTGGCAAGTACACCTGCAGTTTGCAGTGTAGACATTCCCCTAGACTCACTGAGTCACCGTCTGGTTCCCAGCCTGCTCCTGGGGCACAGCAACCATGTGCAGCCCCTCACTCAGGGCTCAGGGTAGAGCCACAACGTAGCCCTAATGTCGAGACTGGCAGATGGGGCGGTGCTCCATGGCTTGCTAGATGAGACGTGTTTGTTGTGTCCCACCAAGGGACTCTCCATTCCCAGCGCAACCCCCGCACGAGGAGAGCATTATTTCCCTGGTTAAGCGGCACACCACCCTGGCAAGTGGCGTTCAAGCTAATTACAGTGGTGCTTTCATCCCCTAATGAATGCTGAAAGGCAAGGCCATGGTGGAAATGAAACCGGTTTCCAAGGGTTCACACAGGCAGGAAGCGCAGTGGAGGGGCTAGAACCCAGCCCAGACGAGGCAGATGTCCCTCTAACAAGCACGACTTGGGCTGGTGCAAACAGCTGGTACAATAAATCCAGTGAGGAGGCCTGGGTCAGTAAGGGCGGTGCCATCTGACCCTCACCTGGCACATTGAAGCCAATGGGGCTATTCACAGAGCAGGGCTCCCGCGTATGAGTAAGGGCATTACAGCCTGGCCCTTGGCAGCACAGGCTTGATCCAGAGCATCGCTCTCACACTGCACAGTACAGGGCTACCTGGTGTCTTTGAGGCTTAGCCCGTAGGGCAGGGTGGCATGGAGCTGCAATACCCCTTGTGGGCACTAGGAGGCGGTGTAGCCTACATCACCTGCTGCTCTGAGATGCCAGTGCGGAGAAAGGCTGGAGATATGACTGCCTTATTGGGATGCTTTGCACCCCACGAGGGACCAAGTAACTCCTGTGCTTCCCAGAGTTCAGAGAACTGCAGCTCACAGTTCGGGTGGGAAAGGATCCGGTGCTGCCCCAGCCACACTAGACACCCGGGCTAGGCAGAATATGGCCTCCAAGGCGTTTGGAGCTGAGCGTTCAGCAGGATCAGACCAATAGACCAAATCTGCCACAGGATCGTCCTCTCCTGGCACAAGGAGCTTTGTGGATTGACTTGTAAAGGGATGGAATCCCCCTGGAAATAACTTCTCTTTAACAACGGCTTTAATTGTACTTCAGTGCAAATGCTACAGCCAGCTGACATTCCTGGGAATGGGGCTTTTTTTCATATCAACCGCCTCCGAGACAGCACCGTAAACAGCTCCTGTGGGCTAGATCGTAAATGTCCTTTTATACACCACTGTGGCAAGACCGCCTCAGCCTTGAGAAAGTAATTGACCCCTGCCTGTAGACGGGTGGGGTGCGTGCGTTGCAGGGCTCTCGGAGCGTGGAGTAATGAACGTCACATTCCCTTCTGTGTGCACCTGAGGCGCGGGGGCAGATGGGGCCTGAGTCCGGATTGAAGCGCTGCCCCTTGTAGAATGGTTCCTTGCTACCGTTCTGGCACTGGCGAGTACCGGACCAGGCAACGGCCAGTCAGCGACAGGACTCCCTGGACTTCCACCTACCTGGGACTGTTCCCATGCCCGGGAGGCCCCAGCAGGAGGACGGTGTCCAGTGCTGGGCACCACGCTTAAGGAAAGATGTGGACATGGGGGAGAGATGGTTTAGAAAACCTGGCCTTTGAGGAAAGGGCAACCATAACTGGGCCTGTTTAGTCCTAAGACGACTTAGGAGGACTTGCTAAGTCTTCAGATATGTCAAGGGCTGTTATAAAAAGAAAACTGGGATCGATGTCTCTGCACAAATACCAACCCTCCCTCTTGGGGGGGGGGTCAGAGTTAACCCCGGGAACAAGCAACAGTGCAGTAGTTGTCTCTCCTCCAAGCAGCTCCTAGTTAAGACTCTAGCCCTGTGCCCTGGTGTCTCTCTGCCCCAGGTCAGCCTGGCTGCTTCTCAGCTCGCTCTTTGGGCTTCCTCCATAACTTCCCAGGCTTATTCCCTGTGGTGCCCTCCTTCTGTTCATTGGCTCAACCCCCTCCCCCCCTGTGGTCCGTAGTTAATCCTGTATCCTTCCCCTCCCCAGGTTTGCTCAGAGCAGGGAAGGGGGAAACGGAAGAGAAAGCAAGAGGAAGGGACTCTCTACCCAGTCTCACTGTCCTCTGAAGGTAGGACAAATAATGGGCTTTGTCTGGAGCAAGGCAGATTTAGGTTAGTCAATAAAAACCTTTCTCACTAAGATCTGGGCCAGGCCTCCATGGGAGGCTGTGGAATCCCTATCCCTGGGGAGCCTTAAGAATAGGTTGGACAAGCACCAGTCAGGGATGATCCAGTTTACTTAAATACTGGAGGTTCCTTCGAGTTCTGCCGTTCTATGACACCTACTGCTGACATGGATCCCTCCTTAGTTGCTAGGCAAAGCATGCACTTGCCAAATACAGCCCGAAACGCCCTGGTTCCTTCAGCATCACCCATCGCAACGGTACTAGCAAACAGTTTTGCAGACCGTAGCCAACTCCTATAGACCTGCCTTCCTACCGAAGGTTTTCTGGTTAAAGAGTTGTACAGTATGAGCCAAGTGTGGTCCTGATTTACAGAGCTCACTGAGGGCACATTCGTTTCACTGACAATAAAATCTGACCCAGCATTAGAACGGATCAAACACTTTCCACTGAACAATTTGTCTTTGAATCCTCGGCATTTTCACAGTAAATACTCATCTTTGCAAAAATGTCTTGGGTTTTCATTCAAAAACTGAAAAATCAAACATTTTCAGCTCAAAACTGGGGGTGTGGGGGGGCAACTCAAAACAAAGTTTCCGGCTAAATATTTGTTTTTGCCCCCCCCCCTCCAAAGGGGGGGGGGGATTTAGAACCTGAAAATCCCTGATGAGAAGTTTTGACAGAAAGAAAACACTTTCTTTTGGTCAGAATTTGTCAGGGGGAAAGCATCATTTAAATAGCAGAAAGAAAAATCACATTGCCTTGTCTGCCTGTGGCTTGTCACTTTATAGCACTTCCTAAATCAGGGCCAACAAAGGGCACAGACGGCAGAACTGCCAGATCTGATTCCCTCCCTTCTCCGCAAAGCGCTCCCCTGGCTGAGAATGTTTCCCTCGCTGCGGATGCAGGGAAGAACTCGGAGCTTTGCTGTCACTGCAAGCGTTGCGAGTGGCATTGGACAGGGTGACTGCGAAGTAGCGAATCAACACGTAAGGGCAGAACCCATATGAGCACCGACCCCCGGCTGCGGGATTGCATTCGTTTCTCGATGCTGCAATCGCTCGTTGACTATTCAGCGAGTGTGAGTGCAGTTGTGCCTAGAGAAATCACATGGTTTTAGGGTTGGCTTCCCTCCCTCCCTTTTGACCTTGGCTGCGTCTCTCCGGCTGTAACTTCACTGCTTATAGTGATTATCACTATTAATTGACTGTTCCGTGGACTGATCCCTTTCGTAAGAATCCTTCCCGTCTCAAGCCCCTCTGCGCAGAAATCCAGCGCAGGGAAAGGGCCATTTTTCAAATCACGGTGCCTGCCAGCTCTGTCTTCACATGTTTAAGTGCAATGTCACGCGCAGGATTGCTCATCCAGATAGATCATTGTCTCAGCACATCACGAGGGGCAGTCAAGCTCAGCAGGGCTTGTGCTAACGACTCTGTCTCATTGCTAGCACACCGGCAGAATGGTGCGCTCGCTTGTCAATTGCAGGCCATGGAATTAGATTGGGGGAAGAGGGATTTTTTTTGTGTGGACCTCCCTGCAAAGTTCAGAAGCAGAAGTGGGATGAAATGTTCAAAAATGACAGTCACTTAGGCATCATTGACAATTTGGCCCATGGTCTTTGTGCTTC
>NW_020697743.1:3908549-3931398 GCF_002925995.2 Terrapene triunguis | reverse complement strand
GGGGGGGCAAGGGTAGCAGGCCTGGAGCAAATAACGAACCTTTTCAGCATAAAATACGTGACCCCAATTAAACAGGGCAGAACTATTCCAAAGAAGTTTATACACAAGACCCAATGAAGTGACTTTGTTGCCAGGCCTAGGGAGCATCTGGTACCTTGGCAAGCCCTGTCTTTGTTTACTTTTGGCCTTTAGCAGTCTTCATGCCTACCAAGGAGCAAGGCGATTACCGGAATAGGGCATGTTTGTTTCTTGACGTTTTCTTTGCAATCCCCTGGTCTTTGGGGGAATGAATGCAAAGCCCTCTTAATTAGACATGTAGCTAAAAAGGTCATGTGTTTTTAGCTAAGGGAAATATCTCCCATAGTCACAGTAGCTATTAATGTAAGAGGATGTTGACTAGCTCATTAACCATAGCGTGGAACTATTTCTTACTTATGCCAAGGTGTCGTGGTCCTTCCAGGTATCTTTACAGACACAAGCTCACCTATCCACAAGGATTCGGGGCTCTGTGTACAATACAGACAGCTGACACAGGCTCTGGGGTCAAGGGGGTTTCAGTTTGATCCCGCATTGAGTTATGTGCAAGGGCTTAGGTGGGATTTGAATGGTGCACAGGCCATGTGATGAGGTGAGTTTTACCCGCTATCAATACATCATACTAAAAGTAACTCATTGTAACAGGGTTGTCTACCTCCCAAGGGCCACCTCCTGGGCGGGGCTGGGAATGCTGTGCCTGCCTCAGTTTCCCTTCTTCCAGGCTCCTTAAATAAACCTCACCAGTCCAGAGTTCTTAGAACATTCCCCTTCTGGATCAAATTTATAGCGACTTCAAAACAAACTCAGGCCTGGGGCTTCTCCCTTTTCCCAGGAGAGGACCCAAATCTCTCAGGTTTACTCGCCAGCTGGAGTTTTTTGGTCTCTGAAGCCTCAGATTCTGGCAGCCTGGAGCATCACTGTGCCACGCTGTCCTCTGGCTGGTTCCTGTGCCCCTTTGGCTCTTTACAGAGGCCAGTTGCCCTCGACCAGGCCCCATCCAGAGTCTGTTAACGAGGCACACGTCAGCTGGGTTAGTTCCCTCTTAAAGGACCCAGTCCACCCTGTAACCCTTGTTTTGTTTTTGTTTTTATTTTTAAAATTCCACATGATAATCCAATTTCTTGTATAAAAGCGAGGGAAAAATTAGGAAGCTCCAGAATTTCAACTTCATAATTCTTGTTATAGGACTCCAATCTGGAGTTCTTCCGCCAGCGAAACTCTTCTGTAAATCATTTGGAGATTGGCTGGCATTAAAGACAGCAAGATTTGTCCCAGGATTTTTTTTAAGAACTTGGACACTCAGGTCCTTTAAAAAAAAATCACAGCCTACCTAACTCCCACTTACTTTCAATGGCCCACTGGAAAAACAAATTACAGCCTTATAGGATAGACTGCAGGGGAAGCCAGAGGGGAGCTATTGTCTGGGCAAACCAGTCGAGGCACCAGTTGTAACAGTACATTGTTACGAACAATGATTAATAATTGTATTGTAGCAGCATGTAATCGGTCCCATCAAGGATCCCCCCCCCCCCCCCCGTGCTAAGCTGTGTATAAACACATAACAAGGTGGCATTTCATTTCGAAACCAAACGTGGAAATATTCAACCCTCCACCCAGATGGAGAAGAGAGCTGGCTCTAAACGGCTTAGAACAAGGGTAACTTTTAGGAAAGCCTCTAAACTCTGGAGGAGAAATTAAGAGCTTTTAGGTGAAGGTCGCAAAAAGGACACCACATTATTCTGGACTGGAATGCAGGAGACAAGGTCTCCAAACAACTCTGACGTGGTTTCAGCTATTTTAGTTAAGCACAGCAAATCAATAATGATCTGAGAAGAGCTTCAGTAAGAGAGAAAAGAGTTGAGTTGTGACAGCTGATCAATGCGGAGTCTGCAACTGCAGATATTTGATCCTCCCCAAAGAGAAAGGTTGACAATTCTTTTGTGGATGCCAGAATTATGTAAAGGCTTATCTACTGTGGAAGGTCAAAATGACCCCACATGTCATGTCCTGGGGCAAATGGGAGGGAGAGCTGAGAGGTCTTGGAACAGGGCTTGGTTTGGGAAATGCAATGACATCGGGGAAAACGTAGAGACAACAGGGTCATTTATTCCAAACTAAGAGCTCAGTTTGTCAAACATGAAGACTCAGAGGGTGAGGGCTCCC
The DNA here is from genome assembly GCF_002925995.2 of Terrapene triunguis. Classification (NCBI taxonomy): domain Eukaryota; kingdom Metazoa; phylum Chordata; order Testudines; family Emydidae; genus Terrapene; species Terrapene triunguis. The sequence goes on along the minus strand of NW_020697743.1, from coordinate 3,929,199 downwards.
TCCCACCCAAGCAGAGGGCCAGTACAAGACAGCCTCAGAATAAGGCCATATGTAGCGTCTAGGTCTTGTGCTGGCATTTGCAGGGGGGGGAGTTCATAGAAATTTAAAAAAAAAAGATCTGGTTGGAAGACCAATATCAACTGAAAATTAAAAACAGATCATCAGCACCAACTTCCCAAGCCCTTCTGCCACAATGAAGCTAGGGAACTAAGGGCATGAACCATTTCCACACAGCGTTGAATCCAGGGGATGCTTTTTTATTGACTAGATTCATACTAGATTTTGGCTTTGGTTCTGCCCAATGGATATTTGAGCACCTCCCATTGCTTAAATAACATGCCAATATTGTCCTTGTTTTCCTCTAGGAGACAGGCTTAGGGTTTCATTTATTTATCAGACTCATTCCGAAAGAATCGGCTATGAGAATGGAGGGCACGGATGTGGGAAGAGAGGTGGGTGTGAAAGCAGCGAGGGTAGTGGCTGTTCTTATTTCTTCCAGCAGTGACTCCCATAGTCCTAGTCTGGCTCCCGTGAGCGCCATCACCATTTGCCTTAAGCTTATTAGTTGACAAACATCAATCCAGTGGCTGCCGCTCAGAACTGGCCCTGGATATCTGACAGATGCGTCTCCCTCCTCAGCAAGGGCCTCCCACAACAGCGGAATCAGGCCGTTTGAGGACAGAGGTGTCTCTCGGGTAGGAGCCCAGGCAAGTCTTCATTAGAAATGCTGCAGCAGTAGCGCTCCAGTGTAGACACTCACTACAGCGACGGGCGGGGTTCTGTAGTTAATCCACCTCCCTGAGAGGCGGTACCAAGGTCAACAGAAAAATCAACCTATTGCCATCTACACTGGGGGTTAGGTTGGCTTCACTGTGTCACTCAGGGGTCTGGATGTGGCTGGGTCAACCTAACTTTTAGTGTAGACCTGCCCTAAAACAGATTATCTAGGTCAACAAGAAGTTATGGGCTGGACGCAAGGACCAGATGGAGAAATTTTCTGACCTGTGTCCTACAGGAGGTCAGAGTGAGCATGGTCCCTTCCTGCCTTAACCTCTATCACTTTGTGGATTCCATGTCGGGCTTTGAAAAAAATCAAGGCAATAACCTTGACTTGGCCTTTGTGTTCGGTAGAGAGCCAGTGCACAGAGCAGTGTCTCAGGGCAATACGAGAGATGAGAACAGGTGGGTTTGTCCTGAACAAACTATAGACTCCTCCCAGAACGGGGCTTCTCCTCAACAACAGCAATCAGAGGTATTGCATTTGCCCAAAGCTGCAATGTTAATTGGTGGGGGAGGGAGAGAAATCTACAAATCTCAGAAGAGCCAAAAGAATCAGAAAATTCCAAACTATAGAATCATAGAAGTGTAGGACTGGAAGGGACCTTGAGAGGTTATCTAGTCCAGTCCCCTGCACTCATGGCAGGATTAACTGTTACCTAGACCATCCCTGACAGGTGTTTGTCTAACCTGCTCTTAAAAATCTCCAGTGATGGAGATTCCACAACCTCCCTAGGCAATTTATTCCAGTGCTTAACCACCCTGACAGTTAGGAAGTTTTTCCTAATGTCCAACCTAAACCGCCCTTGCTGCAATATAAGCCCATTGCGTCTTGTCCTATCCTCAGAGGTTAAAAAAAACAATTTTTCTCCCTCCCCCTTGTAACAACCCTTCATGTATTTGAAAACTGTTATCATGTCCCCTCTAAGTCTTCTTTTCTCCAGACTAAACAAACCCAGTTTTTTCAATCTTCCCTCAGAGATCATGTTTTCTAGACCTTTAATCATTTTTGTCGTTCTTCTCTGGACTCTCTCCAATTTGTCCACATCTTTCCTGAAATGTGGCACCCAGAACTGGACATAATACTCCAGTTGAGGCCTGATCAGCGTGGAGTAGAGTAGAAGAATTACTTCTCATGTCTTGCTTAAAACACTCCTGCTAATACATCCCAGAATGATGTTCGCTTTTTTTGCAACAGTGTTACACTGTTGACTCATATTTAGCTTGTGATCCACTCTGACCCCCAGATCCCTTTCTGCAGTACTCCTTCCTAGGCGGTCATTTCCCATTTTGTGTGTGTGCAACTGATTGTTCTTTCCTAAGTGGAGTACTTTGCATTTGTCCTTATTGAATTTCATCCTATTTGCTTTAGACCATTTCTCCAGTTTGTCCAGATCATTTTGAATTTTAATTCTATCCTCCTTGCAACCCCTCCCAGCTTGGTATCGTCCACAAACTTTATAAGTGTACTCTCTATGCCATTATCTAAATCATTGATGAAGATATTGAACAGAACTGGACCCAGAACTGATTCCTGCGGGACCCCACTTGTTATGCCCTTCCAGCATGACTGTGAACCACTGATGATTACTCTCTGGGAACAGTTTTCCAAGCAGCTTTGTGTCCATCTTATAGTAGCTCCGTGTAGGTTGCATTTCGCTATAGTTTTGACCTCGCTTCTCCTCTGCACAAATACATATCATTAGAACAGTCTGAAAGCTCAGTTTGCCAAATATTTATGGTGTAACCCTGAGAATTCATTCAAAACCTGACCTGGCTCCCATTAGAACCAGAAAGAATCTTCCCATTGTCTTCCGTGGCATCAAAATACCCAAGACAAAGCAGGAGGAGAGGAAGGACCATCAGCTTACAAGTGGACACCCGAAGCCCAGAGAGATGGCATGACGTGCCCTGGATCACGCAAGGAGTATGTTGGAAAAGTGGAGGGAAAGCCATATTTCACTGCTCTTGCATGTTACCTGGCAACTAATGGTAGCACAACCCTGGATCCTGGCAAGCACGATGACCAGAGCTTGAAACCTCTCCCCGGGGCGGTTGCCAGCCTGCAACATTCTGCTGCTGGGCAGTTTTGCTTACAGCTTGGTGTCCCCTCCCTGTTTTGAGTTTGTCAGCCCCCACTAGGTGATGGTCACATGCCCTGAAGGAGCTACTCGGGGCTTAGAACTTCTGCACAAATACTGTTACCATAGCAACCTCCTGCTGTTACCAAAAACAGCCTGGTCCACTGCATCCCCTGTTTCTTGTGGTGCCTGCGGAACTGGATCCCACTGAATGTGACCGTGTCAGTGTTGCAACTGGGCAGATCGGGGTTCCCAACTATAAGAAGTTGAATAATACTGGGTCTGATCTCGGGACAAGAACCTGCCAACCCTCAAAGTGATAACCGGGGATTCTTAAGTCATCAATATAATTATTACATAATCTATAGATCAGGCTACAGACCAATGCTTTGGGACCAAGAAATATGGATTTATTTTACCTGAGCTGATTTATCCACTTATCCATCGCTCTAAAAGCTGCATAGGTAAATTCCCTCTAATTGCAAGGGCTGTAACATGGAAATACACATTCCACATGGAAATACTGACTCCACCTTTATGTCAAGCACAAGGAATATTTTCCTCGTGAAAGGGTCTCAGGCCTGCACTCAGCACAGCACTTAGGCAAGTGTTTTAAGTTGGGCTCATGTGCTTTGCTGAATCAAGGCCATCGTGAAGAAGTGGTGCTCAGATTTCTAACCGGCTGCTGTGTTTGCACTGGCCATTGCAGTAGGAAATTCACCTAAAAAGGCCCCCAAAAGTAATAGAGCGGGATTAGCTTTTGATCCTTCTCCAAATATGCAATTGTGCCAGGCTTTCCCTTCGCACAGTCACTCGGTCTTCAGCCTGGTGCCTTTTATTAGTGCAAACAAATCGGATTCATTTCAAATGTACACTGCAGTGGCTCAGAATTCAAACCGCGTGCAAATACGGGAAATACAAACACAAATTCCAGGATGTGACTCCCCAAGAAAATCTGTAGCGCACACGCGCGGCATAAACTCTACAACATGCATGTAACTGGAGTTTCACGGCATACGCCTCCACCTGCTTTAGGTACCTATATGTTCCCCATCGTCACAGTATCTGAGCATCTCAGAATCTTTATCCTCACAACCTCCAAAGCACTTGCAACTCCTCCCTGCTTGGTATTGTCCTCAAACTTTAAGTGTACTCTCTATGTCATTATTTAAATCACTGATGAAGCTATTAATAATAGTCACAGTTTAGGCCTTTCTTCAAAGGTTGTTTTTTTTTTTCCACTCCAGCTTCAACTTCTTGATTCAACAGAGGTGCTGGTCAGCATTTATGACCTGGTGGTCCCTTCTAGGCTTGGACTCTATGGCTCTAATGCTAAAATTTGGCCAAAGGCAAGGGCCTTTTGCTAGGAGGTTTCTGCATAATGCCATGTGGAGCCTTTTATAGGGGGCTCTACAATAACATTCAGACACTTTTCAATTTAAGCACCATTCAGCAACTATTTATGGTTAGCATTTTCAAAGGGGCCTATGGGGTGTAGTCACCCACCTCCCACTGAAATTCAGTGGATGTTGGGCATCTGACTCCCTTATATGCTGGGAAGATATTTATAAATTAGAGACCAAAGGTTTATATTAGAGATTATAATTCACATACAGAGTCATGAACGTGGTGAAAACACTTTTCATCCTTAAAGGCTTAAAAAACCTGAGCCGGCTTAAGTTATGACACACAAAACTTAACTAACTGATGAGGCCACGGAGTGATTTAAAACGCACAACTGATGGATGGGTTGTGCGATATCTCCATAAATCCTCCAAATGCACCAAGTTGCCGCTTTCTAAATCATAACATGGATAAGTCAGGGGCATCATCTGTTGTGAAGGGTCATCCTGCTGATTTATTGCATCGTGGTTCTCTTATTAGGGTCACACCAGGATTTTCCATGACAATACATTCAATTTTCTGTTATTTTCAGAGGTTTATAATTCTATGAAAAAATACTTTCAGGGCTCAAATTGTCATATACAATTGGTGCTTGGATTCAAGATGTATACATTAAAACTTAACAAGAATGTGTATACATATTTATATCAATTACGCCTTTACCCCGATATAACGCGACCCGATATAACACGAATTCGGATATAACGCGGTAAAGCAGCGCTCCGGGGGGCAGGGCTGTGCACTCCGGCGGATCAAAGCAAGTTCGATATAACGTGGTTTCACCTATAACGCGGTAAGATTTTTTGGCTCCCGAGGACAGCGTTCTATCGAGGTAGAGGTGTATATTGAAAGAAAGTTACAGCTATAAAATCAAGTACTCAAACTAGGAAACCACCTTCCTCAGCTTATTCATGCTTGCACACAAGCAGATGCATTGGAGGAAATTAAGCATTTCGATCTTCGAGACAAAAAAAATCCCCACATTCCACCCCCATGTAATTTCCCTGTCACTCAACTCCAGATGCCCACAAGCAAGTGGCAAGACACCAGCCAGCAGAGTTGAACTTGATCATGGGATGTTATACCGGCTGGAAATCAGCAGCAATTTACTCGCCCTTCGGGAAAGGCACTGTACTGTGCCACCCATAACTAGAGCAGGGTGGGAACCCGATGATCCATTTTGCAGGAAATTCCATTATTTCAACTCCGAAACAGAACGGAAATAAATATTTTTGAAATTTTCCACGAAATGAAATTGTAAAAAAAATAGAATCATAGAATATCAGGATTGGAAGGGACCTCAGGAGGGCATCTAGTCCAACCCCCTGCTCAAAGCAGGACCAATCCGCAACTAAATCATCCCAGCCAGGGCTTTGTCAAGCCTGACCTTAAAAACCTCCAAGGAAGGAGATTCCACCACCTCCCCAGGTAACCCATTCCAGTGCTTCACCACCCTCCTAGTGAAAAAGTTTTTCCTAATATCCAACCTAAACCTGCCCCACTGCATCTTGAGACCATTACTCCTTGTTCTGTCATCTGGTACCACTGAGAACAGTCTAGATCCATCCTCTTTGGAACCCCCTTTCAGGTAGTTGAAAGCAGCTATCAAATCCCCCCTCTTTCTTCTCTTCTGCAGATTAACAATCCCAGTTCCCTCAGCCTCTCCTCATAAGTCATGTGCTCCAGCCCCCTAATAATTTTTGTTGCCCTCCACTGGACTCTTTCCAATTTTTCCACATCCTTCTTTTAGTGTGGGGCCCAAAACTGGACACAGTACTCCAAATGAGGCCTCACCAATGTCGAATAGGTTAAATATGTTAGTTTCAAGTCAATCAAATCATTTAGTTCCAATAAAATCTAAAGGTTTTGTTTCGATTTCCACTTTTAAAAAGTTTTATACTATATACTAATATAAAGTAAAAAATTTGAAACAAAAAAAGTCATTTCAAAACAGAAACATTGAAATGTTCCATTCTGAAAAGGTCAAAACAAAATGTTGGACCTGATCAGAACACTCTGTGATGACTTATTTCGAGACAAAATTTTGTCAAAAATCAACCCCTTTCCATGAGACGTGTTGTTTTCGATGAAATGGCATTTTCTGGTGGAAAAAATGTTCCCTTGGAGTATTTCCATCAAGATCTATAAATAACCTATTCACTGCTGCTTGCCAGACCATTGTCTAGTCTAGAGAGTAACTCATTTATAGAGAAACACAAATTGCACAAGCAGAGTCCTTGAATTTGTTAAACTGAAGTCAGACCTTTTTAAATACAGAGTGCCTTGCTAATAAATAGAGCACTCCTCCTCCACTGTAAAAACTGTGCATGCCTCTAATTCAAAATAAGGAAGATGATTTTATTTTGAAGACCAACTGTGCATTTCTCCACTACAGCATCTAAGCACCTTCCTTTCCCTGGATTTTGCCCGGTTATTTTACAGCTTGCAAGTGAATCTTTGATCACACTCCCCCGTAATGGGAATACAGCCGATATTTACGCCACCGGCCACAGATTACTGGGATCGCTTCTTTGCTGCTGCTCCGAACGCTCAGCCCTTTCATGTGCTGCATTTCACAGCTGTCCATTTACAGTTTATGCTACATGACAGCTGTCAAAGCTTCTGCCCTCGCAACAGCAGAAAATCCCTCTGAAAAACGCAGCCTGCCGCAGTAACCTTGAGAAAGCATCAGTAAGGGAAAGTGACACTCCAATGGAGCACAATCTGCAGTCAAACGCCCAGGCTGCCGGGCACCGTCTTACAGGGGATGCCAGTCAAAGCATATGGCACTGGTGGTGATCAAAATCCACATCCCCTAGCAGGCAATGGAAGATGATGATCACCCTCCTGATCGTTAATCTCTCCCAATGTCAAGCGCATCCTGGCTGTAAGACATATGGAAGAGGCACAGCTAGGATCAGTGTACATAGATCTGTCAGTCCAGAAATAAAGTATTAGGGTGACTTAATACCTGCATTTCCCATTACATAATGCATGGGGAACTGAACCTACTTCATTCCTGACAAGAGCAGGGGACTAAAATTATGGCTCTCAAGATCCATGGGAAGGCAAGACAGAGCAAGCACCTGCAGAAGGTGGCATTACTCTTGCTTAAGACATTGCATTCTGGGGGCGGAGGGAGGGAATTGTACTGGGCAGCAGCCTTTGTTACACCTCTATCAAAGTGTAGCAGAGGCGTTCCCCTCCCAGCACTAGCCAGCAAGGCAAACCCTGGCCATATACCCCTCATCTAGACACACTCCCTTTGGGTCACGGAGTACCGGAAGCAGTGCTGGCCTGTCTTTTCCCAGCACTCTGCCAAATCGAATCATAGCTGTCTCCTGCATAGGCATGCTGTGGGGGGAATGGGCTCACCCATCTCTTAAGAGCCTGTGCAGAGTTAGCCTTGATTCAGGCCAAAATGTGTAAGGCAAATTAGGGCCCCATCCAACAGCATTTTGGTTGCCCAGCAGATTCCAGTGCAACTTACTGACCAATGGTAACACCTATGTGGAATTGCCAAGGCGAAAATTATGTTGGATTGAGAGAACATATGAAAGACATTACGGGGTCTTGTAATTATCCCGGCCCAAGCATTGTAAGCCCAGAAAATCCACAGTTAAAGGAAATCCAAATGTATTTGGGGATGGGAATGCCAAATTAACACCTGCCCCAAACAACCATAACGTTGCCCTGCAAGAAACATACTCGTCTGATGAATGGATTTGAGTGTTTTGGGGACCAGAGTCGATTCAGATGATTTTTACAGCTGATATTTATTTGAAAATTTGGACGTGTAAGAAATAACGAGGCGTTAAACCATTTCAGCAGAACATTTCCCCCCCATGTCATAGATCAACCCACGGTGGAGGTGGTTGGAATTTACATTTTGAAATCTTAAATTTGGAAAAAATGTTTTGTTTTAAATCATGATTTCTTTCCTTTCCCACCAGCTCTACTGGGTTTTTTTTAAGACAGTCTTTCCCCTCCCCCGCCCCATATTTTTATCTTCATGATGTCACTTCAAGGCAGAATTAAATATACCTCAGCAGTGTATTTCCATATCTTAACATGTTTGAATATGACCTTGTGCTTCCACATATCCCCTCCCCAATTACACCCCACACCTCTGTGAACATTGCCAATGCTGTGCACTTGCTGAGATTGTAATGAAGCTTTTGCATTATTCCGGGAGAGAGATTCATGTTTTGTGTGTAGTATGGATCCTTACCACTGGGAGGCAGAAGGAAATTCCTTCCACAAACCAATATTTGTCACTGTCAGCAAAAACATGGTCTGCCTGAGTATGAAGATACTGTTCAGAGGGGGTCTCATAACTTCTTTCCTTCCTCTTTAAAGTTTATCTGGGAGGGATGTCACACACAACCCCCTTTAAACAAAGTCTTTGTTTCTGAAGAGACAGGAGGGTTAACAATGATTTCTCAAGTTACCCAGTTTAGTCTCTAGCATCCTTGCAGTGCAGCATTCACAGATCTTGACAGACTCCCTATTGCTCACTATCTGTTCTTTGAACACTTCCAGCGATGGGGAGTCGGTATTGCTCTCGTCTCCAAGTAAATGTTTCCCAACCTTTTCAGGCTGACAACCCCTCGTTCAAAGTCAAAAGAATTGTGTGACCCCCTTTTTACTCTGAGAGTAAAGGAATAGATCTGGGACACCAATGATAAGCCTGTAAAATTTAGCTGGGCTTGTGTTTTCAGAGCTTGATTGAGAAAACTTGAATTTGAAGGATAAAGGTGTGTGAGGAGGAAGATAGTAGAAGAGGGTCTGCTACTCCTGCCTTAATTACTACTACATTCAGCCACACTCGCCTTGAAGATTTTGGCCTTCCCAGAGTTTTTCCTGGAAATTTTAGTTGTTTTGCTTTAGAATTGTAACAACATTTTCATCCCCTCACAACCCCCTCCCCTCCCCAATTGCCTTTCATGACAGAGGGTCACACCCAACCAGTTGAAATTCACCTCACTAATAATTCTTATGATTAACTTATTTTTTCATAATTAGTACTGCACCAACACCCGGCACCTACCGCTTTAGTTTCTTACAGACACACACTAAGGATATACTTGTTGTGTCTTTGAGCAAGCTGCTACGCACAAGATCAGCTTTAGGATTTGGGGGAGGAAGAGGGGGAATCAGTGAGAAGGCTGGCCTGCTGGTTAAAGTAATAGATTGGGACTCAAGAGATTTGGGTTCCATTTCTGGCACTGCCACGGATTTCCCATGTGACCTTGGACAAGTCCCTGGGCTTCAGTTCCCCAGCCTTACGATGGGGATAAATAATATTTCTAAATCTATTTAGATTTTTAGATAAGGTGACGTCTTTTATTGGACCAACCAAAAGAGAGAAGCTTATTGGACCAACCGAAAGGGAGAAGGGGGTTGGACTAGATGACCTCCTGAGGTTCCTTCTAACTATGCTCTATGATTCTATGAAGCTTTCGAGCTCTTCTTCAGGTCTGTGTAAGGTCCAGAGCTCGCCCTTCAGCACCAGAAGCTGGTGCAATAAAAGATGTTACCCTCGTCCCTTTGTCTCTCTCATATCCCAGGACCAAACAGGGCTGCGCCCTAAGATTGTGAACACTTTGGGGTCAAGTTAAGTCTCTCATTTTGTGTTTGTACAAACATTTAGCACAGAGGGGCCACGGGACCAGCTTGCGGGCACCAGGAGCTGTCGAAATACAAATAAATAAAAATGGTGCAGGAGGGTCCTCACAAGTCAACTCACTTTATATACAAAGCAAGGAGAGATGGAGCTCAGATAATTATGCTGGAATCTATGTGGAGTGGCAAACAGTCTCATTTCCCCCCCCCCCTCCAATGGACCATTTTGATGGAAAGTTGGAGCGCTGTCTGCTGCCAATCCCCAGAGGCTTTGGCTGCATTCTGGGGAATTTGAGACTCTTTTCTCAATTACTCATCAATAAACTCCGGAGCAGCCAGAAATATTAACTAAGATAATACCCATCCCACCTCTTTCCCAAACTGATCTAGATGTTCTCCACTGGATATTCTGCCAGGAAAGTACAGTTAAAATAAAGAATAAATTAATTGACTGGTAGACTGAGGGCCAGATCCTCAGCTAATATAAATTGGTGCAGCTTCATTAACACCTCTGAAATGGATTTGTGACCCTATCACCGCCTTTAGTCATAAATGTGGAAAATACGAGTGGTTTACAAGGGAATGGGTCGAAGTGACAGTCATCCGACGGAACCCAAAACTTATTGCCATGTTCTCAGAGAAATGAACCCAAAACCTGCTCAAACAACGGAAGAATCCCATTGTCTTCTGGAGACTTTGGAGCAGGCTGTAGTTTACTTCTGGGCGGAAGCTAGAATTCAGCAGCAACAAGTGTGGAGAACCAGATCAGCCGCCGAGCTGGAGTCTACCCAGCAAGTGAAAGTGTCATTGTAGTGCGCACAGCCCTCCCCTAGCGAGTTCAGGTGACAGCAGTGAAGTACTTATGCCCACTCTGCCGTAAGGGCTCGATTGTTCTTACGAGGGGGTTTCTTTCCTTCATCCCATCCCCTTACACGTCTCATCTGAATTTGAGATTCAATGTGCTAGGAGTGCGTCATGTGACTTTTTAAAATTCTTCCCCCAAAGCAGCCTTTTTAGAATAACAGGAGATTAATGTTCCCCTGATGAGCAGAATGGCACTATGCTGTTGTTTATTGAATGCTTAAAGGCATCTCTATTAGCTGTGTCTTTAGATAAATGCATTCCACCGAATGAAGAGTATTTATTTGTCTAATTAACGTGGCTCTGCTTTAAGTGCTGCACAGAACCGTTTAATCAACGGTACTACATGCGCAGGGTTTCAATCAAGAGTTCACTCTTCTCCAGTGCTCCCTCTCCAGTTGGGGCCGAGGGCTAGAGCTGGGCAAATAGGGGTTTTCCCCAGTTTGCCTTTTTGGAATTGCCGACAATAGTGTGTTTTGGGTCAAACTAGCTACTTAAAGGAAGTCTGGGGTGTAGCGGTCTGGAATAGGACATTGCTATCCAATGCCTGTTTGAGTTAATAGGTATGAAACAATATTGCATCGTCTTGCAATAAAATCCCAAACCCATGCCACAAAAATTATTGTGTTTGATTAGCCTTCCGAGGGAAACGGTGGGGGCGAAAGACCTCTCTGGCTTTAAGATTAAGCTTGATAAGTTTATGGAGGGGATGGTTTGATGGGATAACGTGATTTTAGTCAATAAGTCAATAACATGCCATCGCTGGTAATTAGTATCAATGGTCAATGTGGGTCTGGCTGGAGAATCTTGCCCGCATGCTCGGGGTTCTGCTGATCGCCATATTTGGGGTCGGGAAGGAATTTTCCTCCAGGGTAGATTGGCAGAGGCCCTGGAGGTTTTTTGCCTTCCTCCGCAGCATGGGGCAGGGGTCGCTGGCTAGAGGATTCTCTGCGACTTGAAGTCTTTAAATCATGATTTGGGGACTTCAACAGCTGAGTCAAGGGAATGAATTATTCCAGGAGTGGGTGGGTCAGATTTTGTGGCCTGCATCATGCGGGAGGTCAGACTAGATGATCATAATGGCCCCTTCTGACCTTAAAGTCTATGAGTCTATAATTTGATTTCAAAGAGAAAGCAAGATAACTTGTGGGGGGGGGGGGAGGGAAGAGAGAAAAAAACCCATGAATTCCCTATTTGCAATCATTTAGAGAAATATATTACAATTTTAATATAGCTAATGAGAAAGCCTCTGCCTCGGTATATATGGTAATACCAATTAAACACTACAAAGATGGGCCCTAACCCAAATCGACAATATAAATATTGCTCGGCTTTAGGGCTCTGGAAGGCTGAGTGACAAATGGAGGGGAAATCCTGGCCCCACTGAAGTCAAGAGGAGTTTTGCAACTAGTTTCAATAGGGCCACGATTTCTTTAGAATACGAGAAACCCAAAAGCTCAAGGTCTGGATCGAGATTTCACTTGTTGCAGTTTGAGTCCATCTTAGCGGACATTGTGCAAATCCCCTAGGCTAGCCCTTGAAAGACCTGCAGTACGATAGGTACAACGGGTTATAGGCAGAGTGTGGGCAAGTTTACAGTCCATACTAGTGCTGATTGAGTACAGCGAAGGGTGGATTAGGAGCTACTTTTCAACCACTGCTCTGAATTTTCTGGGGTCATTTTGGTTTCAGAGCCCAGACAATAATTCCAATGAGTGTTTGTGAGCTGATATGATGGAATATATCCCTCGGTGCCTTAGCATCTTCAGAGCAGCTGTTTATTTTTAGGGACACTAACATTCAGAGACACCGTATGTACATAGGACTGAAAGAGACCTCTGGGTCCTCTAGTCCAGGCCTCTGCTATTGGAGGTAACATCATACAGTCCTGGTCATAAACTTGTCAAGCTCCATCTTAAAGCTAGTTGGGGTATTCCCCCACCACCACCACCACACACACACACACTGGGATTGGGAGGCTGTCACAGAACCTCATTCCTCTGATGGAGAGAAATCATCTTCTTATTTCCAGCCGGAGTTTGTTCATGGCCGGTTTATCCCCATTTGTTCTCGCACAAACATCATCCAGCAGCTCTTCTCCCTCCCAGGGTTGTATGTATACAGAGCAATCAGATCCCCACCTGAGGCCTCATTTTGCTAGGGTAGACAAGCCCTGCTCTTTGAGTTTCCTCTTGTAAGATAGGCCGTCCATCCTAGCAGCCCTTCTCTGTACCTTTCCACTGTGAAGTCATGGTTCTTGACCAGGGGTGATCAGAACAGTCCACAGTATCCTGTTGAGGTCTTAGCAGTGACTTATACAAGGGCATTAATCCATAGACAATATTGAAACGTATGTTTCTACATTTACCAATTGTGATGGCGTTTGCAAACATGTCAGCTTACCATTCCAGCCCCCATGAAAGAGAAAAGCAGAATGTTTTTCCTTATGCATTGTTTTTCTTTCGAGTAACAATATTACGGCCTGGTTTTGCCACCTTTGCTTACTTGTGAGTAGTATTTTGCAGAGCAGTTCCATTGAAATCAATGGGACTACGCAGAGGGAGATACTCACCGTAAGGGAGGCAGCATTTGGGCCTTAAGAAAAACTCTTTCTGTTCTCAGACTCGTTGCAATTTTACCAGATCCAGTGAGCTATTGAAACAAAGCCGAGTATGGGTTAGGTTGCTGTAAAAAAAAGACCAGTTCTGATCCAACTCAGTTGTAGGTGTAGTTGCTTTATTTTTTAAATGCCTTAATTTCCAGAAGGTTATCAGATAGCAAAGTCATTTTCCTGGTCTCTCCCAGAGCTGTTCTTGGTGCTGACATTTCATTGGCCGTCCCCCTACACATGAAACAATTCTCCATTGGCCATTTCCTCCTTTGTGGCCCTACAACGGAGAGCAACCAGCATATCTCTTGCCCTCAGCTCTCTATCCAGAGGGTTTGAAATGCTAATGTCATATAAATTTGCAAGGCAGCATTGTACTGACATACCCTGAGACCTTTTCCTTGTGTCTCTCAAAGCATTTTCCCCATTTAAAAATAGTCAAGTAGCTGAGCTTTCTTGTTTCTCCCAGAAAATTGTATGTCCTTTCAGAAGAATGGATTGTTAATGTCAGCAGACGTATGAAAGATCGGACTCAAAGCCCATCTGTGAGTGAATTGTGCTTTTGGAAATAATGAGATAAGGGATATAAGATTTATTGCCATTATAACATGGACAACAGTAACCATAGCAGTTTACTGTAGAGCAGTGGCTCTCAACCTTTCCGGACTACTGTCCCACTTTCAAGAGTCTGATTTGTCTTGCAGACCCCAAGTTTCACCTCACTTAAAAACGACTTGCTGACAAAATCTGGCATAAAAATACAAAAGCGTCACTACTACTGAAATTTTCCTTCCTCATTGTTACCAGATAATTATAAAAGAAATCAATTGAAATATAAATATTGTACTTACATTTCAGTGTATAGTACACAGAGCCGTATAAACAAGTCATTTTTCTGTATGAAATTTTCGTTTGTACTGACTTTGCTAATGGTTTTTATGTAGGCTGTTGTAAAACTAGGCAAATATCTAGATGAGCTGAGTACCTCCTGGAAGATCTCTGCGTACCCCCAGGAGTATGCGTATCCCTGGTTGAGAACCACTGCTAGAGAGCAAAGATCATTGTTTATTAACAACTACCATCAGATCAGGAAACTGGTAAGCACAAAAACAAGCAGCAGGTGCCATAAACATCTGTTATTTGCTTTACCTGGCATTTGCAATGTTAGCACAACTATCCCCATTCTGAACCTGCACAGGTCCCTATCGCTTAGGTATAGTTGTTCTAGTGGGGAAGATTAAACCTGCTTGCGCATTAATGTTTAATAGTGACTGTATTGTGTCAGCGTCGTATACAGCAGAGAAAGGAATGGTTTTAGAATGAAAAGGAGGACAGATGAAAGGACTTGGGAGAGCTGGATTCAAATCCCTGCTCTGATTAACTTCTTTGTGACCTTGGGCAAGTCACTTAGTCTCTGTGCCTCAGTTTCCTCATTTGTGAAATGGGGAGGATAGCACTTCTAACTCACCAGGTAGCTTGGAGGATAAATACATTAAAAAACCCTGGTGCACACATACGACAGTGCTGGGTGCCCTACAAGACAGAATGAACAGTAATTGCCTTTTTTCGATAAGCCACACAGCTGATACTGACAATCACAATAATCAACTAAATTGAAAAACAGTCCAAGCTGCCTCCTGCCAAGGATCCATCTTGGGAAAAATGCCAGTTCTGTTCTAAATGTCCATTCAAAATGACACAGTTTGAGTTCTCCAAACAAGAATTTTATTCTATTTGGCCAAAATAGCCTTTCCCGTGGAAAACGTCAGTTTCAATTAAACCATATTTTCTGAAAGGAAGTTTTTTCCATGCAAGAAATGTTGACGAGTTCTACTAACCAGTGGATTTGTTGTGGCTAATAATTACTAGGGACAGAATGAGAGCTGTCAAGTCCAGGTTATAATGGGAGCATTCAAAGATTTAAGGCCAGAAGGTCTGACCTCCCTTATATCACAGGCTACAGAATTTCATCCAGTTACTCCTGTATTAGTCAACAAGTTATTGGGCTCAAGACTTATCTTCCATATGGGCATTGTTGATCCAAAATGACCTGTGCCCTATATCTCCTATTCCATTATTATTAGGGTCCGGATCCAAAAGTTGTTGAAGTCAGTGGAAAAACTCCCGTCAACTTCAGTCAGCCTTGAATCACGTGCTGGAAAGCACCTCCCCTCTACCTTGAGATTATTGTTAATACCTAATGCAGCCCAGGACCCCCACTGTGTTGACACTGGACAAACAGAACTAAAGGACTGTAGCCAGAGCGGTGACAATCTCATACGGTGGGGAAGGTGCAGAACTCACAGCTCCAGTTATCCCAGTAGAATCAGAGAATATCAAGGTTGGAAGGGGCCTCAGGAGGACATCTAGTCCAACCCCCTGCTCAAAGCAGGACCAATCCACAACTAAATCATCCCAGCCAGGGCTTTGTCAAGCCTGACCTTAAAAACCTCTAAGGAAGGAGATTCCACCACCTCCCTAGGTAACGCATTCCAGTACTTCACCACCCTCCTAGTGAAAAAGTTTTTCCTAATATCCAACCTAAACCTCCCCCACTGCAACTTGAGACCATTACTCCTTGTTCTGTCATCTGGTACCACTGAGAACAGTCTAGATCCATCCTCTTTGGAACCCCCTTTCAGGTACTTGAAAGCAGCTATCAAATCCCCCCCTCCCCCCGCCCCACAGTAGTTCTCTCCAGGATATGAATACCTCTTCATGGCGGTGTGACATGAATGGAGCCAGCAAGGTCATTCACTGCTGTCCAGTCATACATGTGCCATTCGTCTTGAAGCAGTGGGGCCATCCCTGTAGGGCGTACGTCTCCTAAGGCCGGCCACTCACAAATGGATTTCAGTTACACCTGTGTGCACTGGTTGAGCACTTTGGGTCAGTGACGGTAATTTATTAGATTTGTACAGTGCCTAGCATCATGGGGCCCAGCCTGGTTGAGGTGTTAGAGTAGTCTAATATTTGCATCACTCTCAGACAATGGGATGGCGTTATCTCCCGGCAATTACAGGGGCCTCAAGCACTGGTGCCCCTCAGTCCATCCTCTGGCACATAGGAGTCTAGCCTCCTGGGGGCGATGATACTTGGGTCTTGTTTCGGCTGTTGGGTTTGGCATGTGGGTGGTGGGCTGTGCTATCCAGGAGGTCAGCCTAGATGATCAGGCGGTCCCTTCTGGCCTTGAACTCTAGGACTGACACTCGGAGTATGGAGCAATCCAAGGGCAATCCTCATGCAAATAAGACTTCTTTCCTCTCCTGTTGTCACCCCATGCACAGAACAGGCAGGAAGCACAAGGATGAAGACACCAGTCACCGCACAATCCATGAGATCATTCCCTGTGAAACAAACCCCTTTTGTTTCTAGTTGATGGTGTTAAATGCCAAACCCAGAGGAAGTCCCTACACCCCGGAGCTAGTCGCCTGCAGGAGGAATGTTTCAGTATATTATGGAGGTGTGGGCCATGATTCCATAGCTGAGGTTCCCTGGGGAGGAATATTTTGATCACTTCACCTCCTGCTACCATCTCCATTCCAAGAACAATTGTTCAGATATTGTTAGTGTTCTGTGTAGAGTGGGGTGTAATTTCTGTGACTCAGCAAATAAAAAAAGATGCGTCAAGTAGACCCACTCAGTGTATGGTGCTACCATAAGC
Organism: Terrapene triunguis; assembly: GCF_002925995.2. NCBI lineage: Eukaryota > Metazoa > Chordata > Testudines > Emydidae > Terrapene > Terrapene triunguis. The sequence goes on along the minus strand of NW_020697743.1, from coordinate 3,912,179 downwards.
CCCATGGCCATGGTACCCGAGCACCTCCATCTTTTTAATTCTGTTAGCTGCCTGGGAGGTAGGAAAGTGCTACTATCCCCTGGCCTATCGAAGCCCAGCCTAGTACCCTAACCCCTAGAACATCCTTCCTCTGCCCGAACATCCTCCTCTGACATCAGTGGAATCACGCATGTAAGGACTGTAAAGTATGTGTATGTTGACCGGAATGAGTAATCTGGATCACTTGGGAAGCTGGGCACAAACTATAGGTATACATTTATATTTAGCTGTATTGAAATGCATCTAGGAACATGGGCCATATTTACAGGATGGGGAACTCTATCCTGGGAAGCAGTAACTGATTTGGGAGTCATGGTGGAGAATCAGCTGAACATGTACCCGCAGTGCAATGCTGCGGAGAAAAGGGCTAATGCCATCCTTGGATGCGTGAACAAGGGAATCTCAAGGAGGAGCAGAGAGGTTATTTTACGTCTGTATATGGCACTGGCGTGACCACGGCTGGAATCCTGTGTCCAGCTCCAGTGTGCATAATTCAAGAGGGAGGTTGATAACCTGGAGAGGGTTCAGAGAAGAGTCACAAGAATGATTTGAGGATTAGAAAGCATGCCTGATAGTGATAAGCTAAATAGTTGGAGCTCCTTGAGTCTAACAAAGAGAAAGTCAAAGGGTGACTTGATTACAATCTATAATTATCTACATAGGGAACAAATATTTAAGAATGGGCTCATCAATCTGGCAGATGAAGGTCTAACACGGTCCAGTGGCTGGAAGTTGAAGCTAGACAGATTCATGTAAGTGAGAGTCATTAACCATCGGAACAACTTATCAAGGGCCATGGTGGATTCTCCATCGCTGACAATTTTTAAATCAAGATTGGATGTTTTCCCTAACAGCTCTGCTTTAGGAATCATTTTGGGGCAGGTCTCTGGGCTGGGCCATACAGGAGGTCAGACTAGATGATCATAATGGTTCCTTCTGGCCTTGGAATCTATGAATTTTATGTATAAATGCACGTAAGGTACAAAAGTGAGACTAGGGCTTGGGCTACACTAGCGGGGGAGAGGGGGTCGAACTAAGATACGCAACTTCAACTACACTATTCACGTAGCTGAAGTCGAAGTATCTTAGTTCAACTTACCTGGCTGTCCTCACGGCGGCGAGTCGACTGGCGCGGCTCCCCCGTTGACTCCACTTACTCCTCCTGCCGAGGTGGAGTCCGGGGGTCAATTTGCGGATCGATTTATCGCGTCCAGACAAGACGTGATAAATTGATCCCTGATACATCGAACACTACCCGCCGATCCGGTGGGTAGTATAGACGTACCCTAGATGATAGTGTGTTGTATCCCGTTCCTCTCCTTCACTGCCTGCTCACTTAGAGATGTTTGGGGCAGGGACCTGCCTTGTTATGTGTTTGGGAAGTGCTTGGCACACTTTGGAGTATTACAACATAAGTAGTAACAATAAGGATGTCTATGTTCCCTAGGGAGAAGCTGCTCAGGTGCGCTGCCGAGGAGGATCTCCTGTCCTCCTTCTTCTCTCATACGGCTTGGGTAGGTAGCAACAACTACAAATGTATATCTAAGTTTGATAGCCAGCACGTTGCTGCAGCAGTGTCCCCCTGAGGTGTGCAATAACACAGCCCCTCGCATACATAGCCACACCCCTTCAGCGGAGCAATATCCAGACTTGGGAGATGCCCAAGGAGACAGTGCCTCTCCAGCAGGCCTTCAAAAAAATCAGTGCCCGGACCATGACAGAAGAGCCTGTGCTGTTTCTCCTGTGCAGTCCAACAGTGTCCCCAGCTGAGCAGCTCAGAAAAGTGGCAGGAAAGCAGCTGCAGAGACTCCTGGCCCCCGCATGGCTCAGGCACGGCGAGTGTAACTTTCAAAAGCCAAGAGCCCTTATTCCCCTCCACCTGGGGAGCTCAAGAACCGAGGCGGCTTTGCTGTTTCTCCATGAAAGAATGCAGCAGTGCAGAAACAGAACTTCCCCCTTGCTTAACTTACAAGTCAGGGCTCAGAAACCCTACACCCAGCACAGCCAATGCCACAGACTTCAATGGCCCAGCTCAGGACACCAAACAAACTCTGAGCAGAAAGTCAGCCCCGGGTGGAAAAACTGCCCTGGGTAGGAGTGGCTCACAGTGGATAGATCCGGACATTACCATATTAGAGACTAATAAGGACACCTCTAGTCTATAGGCAGCATCTCCAGCAGAGAAGCCAAGAGGGAGCCTCCCTCTGGCCAAGCTAGCAGAAGCTAATCTATCTCCTGGAGTTCTTTCTGGAGGCTTCTAGTTGCCAATGTGACATTGACTGGAACAAGTTCGGTCTTGGATAAAGATACACATCAGGGGACAATTTGATCCACCGTTTGCAAGAGTACGTAAGTCGGAAGGAGGGACAGTAATATCAAGAGACAGACTCATTGCAATGGCCCTTGATGCTACTCTAGTTACGCGTGGAGAAAAGAGCAGTGAACAGACCTGCAGGTAGGAAGTGCATGGTGAATAACTGACAAATGCCATGTCCTGTTTTCCACACAGGAATTCAACCCATTTCCCAAACAGTGGTTTGTGACCTGTAAGAAATAAAACACAGGGCTCCCTTTAACTGCCAGTTTAACCTCTTTGTTTAGAGTGAATTCCAATGTTTCTGTAGTGCCAGCTTCTTTTATCCATGACTTTGTTCACCCTCTGTACCCAGTTCTCTCTGGAAGTTGACAGAGACTACTTATTTTACATGGTTAACGGAGCCCATTTGTTTAAAGCACGCTCTCCTCCCTTCTGCTCTTTTCCAGAGCTTGGTTCATTTTGGTCACCATCCTGCAGGGAAATGAGGGCTGGCCAAGACATCAGTGAACACAACGTTGCCTGTTAACACTAGCTTTAAGGTCATGCAAGTTAAACTTGTTTAAAAACATTTATTTTTCCAGTTCAGATAAAACTGAAGTGGGGAAAAAAACCAGGCTATTACCCCATCCATGAATCTCTGCTGGTCTGTAGCAGATGGCAAACTAACCGCCACAGCGCCTCCTGCTGGCCATCTGGGAATTAGCTCAATTCCAGCCTCGGGGCACCTCCTGCTGGCCAGTGTCTCGCCTGCCTCAGGCCCCCGTTTCCCTCCAAGACCCCAGTGCCCTTTACCTTGGGGTTCTGCCCACAGCAGTACCCTCACTCTCTGGGTCTAGCCTCCAAGGGGAACATCGAACCCTCTATACCCACCTTGCCTCAGTGGCTACTGCCAGTCATCATCTAGCCCCCGCTCACTGGGGCAGATGCAGTCTGTCATGGCCACTCATCACTGGCAAGGGGGTTGGACCAGCTGCCTCTGCCCATCCCCGGGCTGTACCTCTGCAGCCCCAGTACCTCCTTAGGCCTTAACAAGGCCTCAGCCTGGGGAGTTGCCAGGCTGGAGCTCCCCAGGTCCTCTTGCCTTTCCCCAGCACTGCTCTGCTTCCAGTACCCTGTGCTCCCAGGCAGCTAGGCCCTTCCCGCGCCAAGGCTTAAGTGAGACTCTCTCCAAAGCTAGAGAGAGACTGTTTGCCTTCTGGCCCGGCAGCTCTTTTATAGGGCCCAGCCTGGCCCTGATTGGCTGCCTCCCAGCCTTTTTCTATTGGCTCTCAGCC